>NC_092753.1:16925578-17008078 GCF_047496795.1 Chiloscyllium punctatum
CCCCCCCCCCCCCCGACTCTCCCCCCCCCCTCCTCCCCCGACTCTCCCCCCCCTCCTCCCCCGACTCTCCCCCCCCTCTCCCCGACTCTCCCCCCCCTCTCCCCCGACTCTCCCCCCCCCTCTCCCCCGACTCTCTCCCCCGACTCCCCCCCCCCCTCTCCCCCGACTCCCCCCCCCCCGACTCCCCCCCCCCTCCCCCGACTCCCCCCCTCCCCCGACTCCCCCCCCCTCCCCCGACTCCCCCCCCTCCCCCGACTCCCCCCCTCCCCCGACTCCCCCCTCCCCCCGACTCCCCCCCCCCCGACTCCCCCCCTTCCCCCCCGACTCCCCCCCCACTCCCCCCCTCCCCCCCCTCCTCCCCCCTCCTCCCTCCCCTCCTCCCCCTCCTCCCCCCTCCCTCCTCCCCCCCCTCACTCCCCCCTCTCTCCCCCCCCCTCCCCCCCCCTCTCCCCCCCTCCCCCCCTCTCCCCCCCCCTCTCCCCCCCTCCCCCGACCCCCCCCGACTCCTCCCCCCCCCCCCCCCCGACTCCCCCCCCCCCCCCCCACTCCCCCCCCCCCCCCCCCCCCCCCCCGACACAATCGGTTTAGCCATGTAAAGAGCTTGCTGCAATTACTAGCTAAAATGAGTTTCGTTTGCTTTTCCTCCAGCTGATAGCAGAACAGTTTCTTGAAGCCTTGCAGCCCATTTTTCAGGAACAGAAAATGACAGAGACGGTTCAGAATTTAGGAGAAAATGGTTACTTAGTCACATACGTCGCAAAGAGTGGGAGGTAAGAAGCCAGTCTTATCCACCAGCAGTTGTGGGCTGTTCTTTCAGTGCACATCCTGTAAAGATCTTTCTGTCTCTTTTCTCTCCTGTACCTTCCTCTTGCTATCTAGACATCGTCATCCTGCACATGTGTTGCAACTCCTGCCCCCTCAACTTTGTTCATTTAAATAGCTGACATCCAACTTCCCTCCATTATTGTTGTTAAAGGATCTCTCTCATGAGGCATCACCCCCCCCCCACTTTCAAATCTGTCGTCATCACACACCGCACCTCAAAGACAAACCCTTGGTCCCTCCACCCTCCAAACTGCTGCCCTACCTCCAATGAATCTCAGTTATTGACTTTTTCTTCTCCATTGCCAGACTGTTAACTCTGGTGCACTCCAGAGATATGTCCATGACCCTGTTTCTCATCCAGCCTCAGGCATATCATTCTAAAAACACAGCATTGCTTCCACAGATCGATTAAAATCCTTGCAGTGCAGATAGAGAAGTCTGCACTGACCCTTCGAAGAGCCCCCCCCACCATGCCCATAATCCCACATTTACTATGGCTAATCCATCTAGCCTGCATACCGTTGGACACTCTGGATAAGTTAACATGGAAAATCCACCCATTCCATCTTTGTACTGAGAGAGGAAACAGGAACACCTGGTGGGAACATGTGCAAATCTGGGATTGAACCCAGGTCCCTGGTGCTGTGAAGCTGAAGTACTGCCTCTGCCATCTTGCTGCCGAAACCAATGTCTACCTCACAATCGGCGCTCTCACTGCATTGCGTAGCTGCTAAATCCTCTGCTTAGTCAGCATCAATTATTGGGTTAGCAGAGAGATCTCCCAATTAAACATCGGGAATTTGGCGAGATGAATGGGTGACAATGTTGCAGGTAGAATATAATGTAAATTAGTGTGAACTTTCAGAAATATTCTGCTTTTTGTTTCCCCAATCAAACCACAAGATGTTGGCAAATGTGGTTCCATGAGTCACTATCATGTAGGTTCAGTGAGCAGTTAAAAAGGTGAATGATAGCCTTCATTTCAACGGGAATTGAATACAGAAATAAAGATATCTCGCTGCAGTTGTCGAGGTTCCCTTCCTGAACCCCTCTCTGTCTCCCCTCTTTCCCCACCACCCCCTGCCACCTCCCAACCCCAAGCTTTCTCAAAGAGTTGTTTTATCTGTGCCCAACTAACTCCTCCTATTGGTCAGCGTCAAACCTCGTTTAACGATGCTGCTGTGAAGCATAGTGGATACTTTAACTTTCAAAGCACTTTAAAGGTGTGCAGTGAGAATCTGTGTGCCATCTGTCTGTTATTCTCCAACCACCTTACTTTCTCTATTTATGCTGAAGTTCTGGAGGACTCTGGTTTCTTAACAAAAAAGCAGCATTGCAACACAATGAGCAGGAGTAAACCACCCTGTCTTTTAAACCTGCTCCAACATGCAGTAAACTGCCTCGCACCCCTGTCCTGTCCTGTCCTGTCCTGTAATAGCCCTGGTCGACTAAAAGAAAATGACAGCCTTGAATATATTGAATGACCAAACTGAATCCTGAACAAATTCCTCCAAATCTTCAACTTAAATGGGAGCCTTGCATGTCAACTGTCCATAATACCCCCAAGAGGAAAGCTCTGAGCATCGACCTGACAAACAGTATAAGCCAGATAACTTTTGAGTTCTGTGGACAATTTTATAATAATAGGGCTTGGGTTACACGAAGGCAACATATCTCCCTGGTGCTGTGAAGCTGAAGTACTGCCTCTGCCATCTTGCTGCCGAAACCAATGTCTACCTCTCAATCGGCGCTCTCACTGAATTGTATAACCGCTAAATCCTCTGCTTAGCCAGCATCAAGTATTGGGTTAGCAGAGAGATCTCCCAATTAAACATTGGGAATTTGGCGAAATGAATGGGTGACAACATATCTTTTGTTTCAACTGGAATAAATTTTTACTTGCAGTTTTGCCACTCTGCGAATGTACACGGACAAGTTGCTGACATTTGACATCCATAGCTATGAAGTGGATAACAAAGGACGAGCAGCAATTGAAACGGTAATCGTAGTACATAGTCCTCCTAATTTATGAACTTTTTTTTGATTTTGCAATGGAACTTTAGGTGATGTGCGTCGAAATTGCTGAACATTAAAAAGGCAAGTTCACCAAGTATCTTTTGCAATAGACTCATACAAAGAAGGGATGGGAATGAATTAAGTCTGCACCAACTCTCAACCTAGAGTACAATGGTATGTTACTAAGCTCAAGTACCTGGTGGGCAAATGGTTGATACTGAACTGAAAATTAGAAGATTGATAATGTTTTCAGGCCAAGCTATGCAAATTCCTTAAAGGAAAAGATATTTGGAATTTAACCAACTGTTTGAGAGGTTTAAGTAAGGAAGAGAGAAAGGGATAAAATGGGGCCGTAGCCCCAAAGACTGGAATAAATTCAGATGGTGAACGCATTGGTTATTTTCCAAAATTCCATGGGTTCTCTAGAAGTACTAGAGGATTGGAAATCAACCACTCCAACATCCCTGTTCAAAAATGGAGGGAGGCAAAAAATGGGTAACTGTTGGCCGGTTGGTTGAATGCTTATTCTTGGAAAAATATTGGAATCAATTATTAAGGAAGTAAGAATTGGAAAATTAGAATCTAATTTCTGGATTAGAGTGGTGCTGGAAAAGCACAGCAGTTCAGGCAGCATCTGAGGAGTAGGGAAATCGATGTTTCGGGCAAAAGCCCTTCATCAGGAATGATGAATCAAACAGTCAACGTGGTTTTATAAAAGAGAACAGATTTCTGACTTAATTTCTGAGAGTTTTTTGTTGTATTTGGAATTTGAGAAGGCTTTTGCAAAAGATTAAGTCGTGAGGTAAGCGACCATGGTGTTTGAAGTAGTGTATTAACATGGATAGAGACTTAGTGGGGATAGTGGGGGCTCTCTTTTCATGCTGGTATGATCAGTGGGATTCCATAGGGATTGGGGTTGGGACCTCAACTATTTATGAATGTCTTGGGGAGGGAAGTGAATGTACTGTTGCCATACCTGCAGACAAAAATGTGAAAAAGCAAGTTCCACCAGGTAAGCAAGCAATTTACAGAAATATGTTGTCAAGTTAAGTGGTTAAAAAAAGTTGTTCATTTTGGAAGGGAGAACAAAAGAATAGGATATTATTGAAATCGAGGGGAACTGCAGGAAGCTGCAACACAAAGGGACTTGGGGATACTTAATACACAGTGCAGAAGGCTCACACACAAGTGCAGCAGATAATCCAGAAGGCTAATGGAATGTTAGCCCTTATTTCAAGGGGTTTGGGGTAGGGAACTCTGACTGCAATTGTACAAGGTGCTGATGAGACCACATCTTGAGCACTGAGAGCAGTTTTGATCCCCTTGTTGAAGAAAAGACATTACTTCGCTGGAGGCAGTTCAGAGAAAATTCTCCGGGATGGTCCCTCGTATGGAGAAATTATCTGATGAACAAAGGTTAAAAGAGACATGGATTGAAGATGATTGACAAAGGACGCAAATGATTTGAATTGCACTGCTCGAAATAGTGGTGGAAGCAGATTCAGCAGTAATTGAATATATATACATTTTTGATGGGAAAATTTGCAAGACCGAGGGGAAAGAGGAGTATGGGACTAAGTGAGCTACATTTTCACAAAGGCATTACAGGTGCAATGAATCACACAGCCTCCTGCATTGTCCAAAACTCTGATTCCAATCGCATTTTTGAATTTGTGGCCCCTTAGAAATTTTGGATGCACTATGCATCCTGACTCTGAGAACATTTTACACTGTTTTGATTAATGAAGCAATTGAGAAAGCTTTTGGGGGTTTGCCAGACGTTCCCCACAATCTTTATTGGTATGGCAAGTCTCTACTTTTCTGGAAACATAGACTGTTCTAAATCCAAAACAGGCCAGTTCACCCCTTAAGTCTGTACTGGTGAGTTATACAATCTAACCCAGTGTTTTCCTCCTTTCTCCCAATTTGACCCTATTTTAGGGCTAGTATGTTGGTGTGACCCTGGAGGCTGGGCATGTTTCAGGAGAGAAGAATTGTTTCGAGGGAGAGGAGATGGGGAGTTGGAGTGGGGAAGTAATGGTTTTGAAGACTGATGGTTTTGAAGACTAAGAACCATACGTACAGTGTAATACAGTCTCGCTGTTGATGTCAGGACTGCCTGCTTGATGTTCATCATGCCTGCTACTTAACTCTGAGCCCATGGTTATGTGAACTCAAGTCCAAGCCCACTCTCCCCCTCAACCCCTTAATATCTCTCCAGTCAAGTTGCACTCAAATCAACGTTTTAACATTCACCTTTCTCACTCCACCTATCATTCTCAAATATCATTTATTTTCCCAATAACCTGCCTTAATCTTTGACTAGTTCTGTTTCTCAATCGACTATTTAATACACAAGCTGCTTCAACAGATTAAATATCTGGCTTCATTCTACCCATGTTATGCAGAAATACGTTGGCCCATAACTTCTGATTACTATCAGAATAGGTCTGCTTGATTGTAACCATATCTGAAAATTCCCATTCACCATTCCACTTCTTTTTGTGACCAAACTTTTGATGCCTCAGTCACAAGCGGCTGGCTAGTCCTCAGTATATCTTGGGTTAGGAAATGCTCCTTAAGGTCATCAGAAAATAGCATTCAGATTAACACAAGGAGCATAATGAAGCTGCTGTAGATATTATGGAGCTTTGTATTATATTCATTTCTTTTAAATATTTTTATTGATTGATTGTAAAGACAATTTTTCTAAGTTTTGTTTGAAGAATTAATAATTTAGATGAAGTGTAATTATTTTTCTTCTAAAAGCCCATATTATTTAGTGCTATCTTGTGAATGTGGGAGTGAGTGAAGTGGAGGAGTGAATTAAATGATCTTAAAAAAAAAGTAGATTGATTTCAACTGAGCATAGATTTGTCAAGGGAACGTTGCATCGAAACTCCTGTGAGGTTTTGTGAGGAGGTAACATGGGTTGATTTGGGCAAGACTGTTGACATGGTTTATATGCACTTTCAGAAGGTTTCCATACAATTGCCTGAAGGCAATTATGCGTTGTGGGCTACAAACATCATTAGTAATGTAGCTACAGAATTGACTGAAGGATCGGAAACAGTGATGGTCGATGGATATTTTTCAGGCTGGAGCGAGATTTGTAGTGGAGTTCCCAGAGGCTGATATTGGGGCCCTTACTTTTCCTAATGATTTGGATCTTGATGTGCAGGGATCAATTCCAAAGGGGTGGACAACACAACACTGAGAAATAGAATTAAGAACTTCAACAAAACGTGGTGGTGTGGGCAGATAGATGGCAGATACATTTCAGTAAACAGAAGTGTGAGGTGATAGTTTGGTACAAAGAGCATAGAGAGATGTATAGACTAAACAATAGTATTCAAAAGGATATACTGTAGCATAGATACATAGGTGTATCTATTCTCATTCCTGAAGAAGGGCTCATGCCCGAAACGTCGATTCTCCTGTTCCTTGGATGCTGCCTGACCTGCTGCGCTTTTCCAGCAACACATTTTCAGCTCTGATCTCCAGCATCTGCAGTCCTCACTTTCTCCTCGTATCTATACGTAGGTCATACAAGGTAGTAGTAAGGTATTCGGTATTCTTGCTCCATTGATAAGAGTGTTGAATAAACCAACTTGGTGATTATGCCTGAACCTGTACAGGAAATTAGATGGCCCTCGGCTGGAGTATTGTGTGTAGTTCTGGGCACAATGTTGCCATCCTTCCTAAACACTTGGAGAGATTGCTGAAGGGTTTAATGAGAATGTTTCCAGGGTTTTAGAACCTCAGTTATGAGATAAGATTGGAGGAGTTGGGACTTTCTTTCCTTGGAAGAGGGGGATTTGGCGGAGTGGGAGGGGGAGTTAGTGTTTGGCCACTGGGCGGTTGGGTTGGTTGGTGCGGGTGTCTGGACAGAATGGATAGGGCAATATTTTCTGCTTGCAAAAGGGTCAAGGACCAAAGGGCACCAATTTGAAATGTTTTACAAAAGAAAGAAAGAAAAAAAATTTACAGCAATTAGTGAGTGTTTGGAATGCATTTCCTGCAAGTGTAGCGGAGTCACATTAGATCAAAAGTTTTGTTTCTATTGAAATAATTGAATGTTCAGGATTATGGGGAAAAGGCAGGAAATTGGCACAAAATCACAATGCTCAGATAGCTGGGGTAGACACCATGGGCTGTATCGCTTCCTTTTGTAGTGTAACAATCCTGTAATGAAGGAAGGGTGGGCGATAGTGGATGATGTAGGGTGGGTCAGAAAAGGAGTCGTCCGATTTGGGTGGAGGGGGCTCTGGGTATTGAAGGAATGCTGAGCACTCTGGGTGTCAGTTGGGTTTTGGAAGAACCGGTGGGAAATTGGTGGGATGGGGCCAGTTGTGGAGCGAAATTGGTGAAAACTTTCCAAGCACAGTCAAAGGGCAGGTTTGTGGTGAGCGTGTGTCTTTTGCGGGTTCAAGAAGTATTGGGGGTCAGTGTAATAGTTGCACTGTAGTTACGAGCCTGTTAGAGTCCATGTCATGTTTTCTGCCTAGCTATTATGCAAAATAAATTGGGACTCCTGTCCAATTAAAAAAAAATGCTGAAAAATGTGTTGCTGGAAAAGCGCAGCAGGTCAGGCAGCATCCAAGGAGCAGGAGAATCGATGTTTCGGGCATGAGCCCTTCTTCAGGAATGAGGAGGGTGTGCCAAGCAGGCTAAGATAAAAGGTAGGGAGGAGGGACTTGGGGGAGGGGCGTTGGGAATGCGATAGGTGGAAGGAGGTTAAGGTGAGGGTGATAGGCCGGAGAGAGGGTGGGGGTGGAGAGGTTGGGAAGAAGGTTGCAGGTCAAGAAGGCGGTACTGACTCTGAGGGTTGGGACTGAGAAAAGGTGGGGGGAGGGGAAATGAGGAAGCTGGAGAAATCTGCATTCATCCCTTGTGGTTGGAGGGTTCCTAGACGGAAGATGAGGCACTCTTCTTCCAGGCGTCGTGTTGCCATAGTCTGGCGATGGAGGACGCCAAGGACCTGCATGTCCTTGGTGGAGTGGGAGGGGGAGTTAGTGTTCGGCCACGGGGTTGATTGGTCCGGGAGTCCCAGAGGTGTTCTCTGAAATGTTCCGCAAGTAAGCGGCCTGTCTCCCTAATGTAAAGTAGGCCACATTAGGTGCAGCGGATGCAGTAAATGATGTGTGTGGAGGTGCAGGTGAAGTTGTGACGGATATGGAAGGATCCCTTGGGGCCTTGGAGGGAAGTAAGGGGGGAGAGGTGGGCGCAAGTGA
This sequence comes from Chiloscyllium punctatum, assembly GCF_047496795.1. Taxonomy (NCBI): domain Eukaryota; kingdom Metazoa; phylum Chordata; class Chondrichthyes; order Orectolobiformes; family Hemiscylliidae; genus Chiloscyllium; species Chiloscyllium punctatum. The sequence continues at coordinate 16,933,654 of NC_092753.1, forward strand.
GAGGAGGTGTAATCTAGGTAGCTGTGGGAGTTGGTCGGTTTATAGTAAATGTCCGTGTTGAGTCGGTCGCCCGAGATAGAAATGGAGAGGTCTGGGAAGGGGAGGGAGGAGTCTGAGATGGTCCAGATAAACTTGAGGTTGGGGTGGAAGGTGTTAGTAAAGGGGATGAACTGTTCAACCTCATCGTGGGAGCACGAGGCAGCGCCGATACAGTCATCGATGTAGCGGAGGAAAAGGTGGGGGGTGGTGCCAGTGTAGCTGCGGAAGATGGACTGTTCCACATATCCGACGAAGAGGCAGGCATAGCTCGAGCCCATGTGGGTGCCCATGGCTACTCCTTTGGTTTGGAGGAAGTGGGAGGATTGGAAAGAGAAGTTGTTCAGAGTGAGGACCAGTTCAGTCAGTCGAAGGAGGGTGTCAGTGGAAGGGTACTGGTTGGTTCGGCAGGAAAGGAAGAAGCAGAGGGCTTTGGGTCCTTCGTGATGGGGGATGGAGGTGTACAGGGACTGGATGTCCAAGGTGAAGATAAGGCGTTGGGGGCCGGGGAAGCGAAAATCATGGAGGGGGAGGGCGTGGATGGTGTCCCGAACGGAGGTGAGGAGTTCTTGGACTAAGGGGGACAGGACGGTGTCGAGGTATGCAGAGATGAGTTCGGTGGCGCAGGAGCAGGCTGAGACAATGGGTCGACCGGGGCAGTCAGGTTTGTGGATTTTGGGCAGGAGGTAGAAACGGGTGGTGCGGGGTTGTGGGACTATGAGGTTGGAGGCGGTGGATGGGAGATCCCCTGAGGTGGCGAGGTTTTGGATGGTCTGGGAGATGGTTTGGTGGTGGGAGGTAGGGTCATGGTCAAGGGGGCAGTAGGAAGAGGTGTCCACAAGCTGGCGTTTAGCCTCAGCAATATAAAGATCGGCGTGCCAAACTACCACCACGCCTCCCTTGTCTGCCGGTTTGATAGTGAGGTTGGGGTTGGAGTGGAGGGCTATGCATTGTGAGGGTAAGAGGGGTGGAGAGGTTGAGGCGGTCAGTGTCGCAGCGGCAGTTGGCTATGAAGAGATCGAGGGCAGGTAAGATGGGGGCAGCATGGGGTGTCCAGGTCTATGGGGTGTGTTGGAGGCGGGAGAAGGGGTCGTCAGAGGGTGGGCGAGAATCCTGGTTGAAGAAGTAGGCGCGGAGGCGAAGGTGGCGGAAGAATTGTTTGACGTCTCGCCGTGTGTTGAACTTGTTAATCCGGGAGCGTAGGGAGATAAAGGTAAGGCCTCTGCTGAGGACTGATCTTTCATCTTCAGAGGGGGCGGTCTGGAGGGATGGTGAAAATACGGCAGGGCTGGGAGCTAGGACCTGGTGTGGGGCTGGAGCTGGGCGTGGGGGCAGGGTTCGGCACAGGGGTGGGGTTCGGCGTGGAGGCGGAGACGCACGCGGCGTGGTCGTTGTGCAGGTGAGTGACGTCACTGGGGGTGGAAGTAGATGTGGTGAATGCAGAAATGGTGTTGTTCCTGATAACCATGGACCCCGCGGAGGCCGCAAATCTGTCAGCGATGGTCTTCCTGGCGATCGTGGAGGCGGTTGTCTGGGCGACGATCGCAGAGGCTGCATAGTCGGTGGGGGTGGAAGTGACGTCATGGTTCGCGGTGGAGGTTACTGCAGCGGCCGTGTGGTTAATGGCGCCCGAGTGGTTCCGGAGGCCGATGGAAGATACTGGAACAGTTGAGGACCCCAGAGTGTGGGGGTAAGTACATGAAAGCTTTTGGTACTTACTGTCTTTAATTTCCGATATGGCTAGGAAGAACTGTTTGTTTAGTGTATGGATTCTTCTGTGGCTGAAGAACATTAGAGGTCCTTTGCAGGTCTGTGAGAGTGTTGTCCTGAGCTGGGGTAGGGCTGACTGCAGGGAATGTAGGTAGTGGTGCATGGCTGCAAGTGTGGAGCGGAGGATCCTGAGGGAGGTCTGTTGCTGGAGGCTTCGGATTTGTTATAGGTGCTGGTTGTCCTGGTGGGTCCAAATGTTGTTGGTCTGAACGTAATCCGGAGTCTGTGTGGGATCAGTCGGTTCCGTAGGCAGGTGCTGAGGAAGGAGATGTGGCTGTGGTAACAAGTCTGTTTGAGAATGTGGCTGAAGAGCTTCAGGGCAGAGGAGATGACCCTGGGGGGTGCAGTGAGAGAGGGACTGAGATCCTTTTTATAGGAAGGAAAAAGGCTCCTTCAAGGAAGGCATCCTTGCACGAGGATTCGCAGTAGGGTTGAAATCAACTTGGAGAAAGTGAGGACTGCAGATGCTGGAGATGAGAGCTGAATAATGCCTCTGACTCTTGCACCAAATAAGGAAAATCTTTAGCATCCAGCCAGCGCCCAGAACCCTGCGATCAGAAGTCCACACTTAGAGCAGTTCCCAAAGAGTCGTCATAAAAGGGCATCTGTGTGGCCCCAATGTGCAAATCCAGTCTATCTTACTGCAATAGCTGATTTCTGGTGGAACGCTGGAGTTGTTTTGCCCAATTCTTCTCCTTTCCGGCCCCCCCCCAAAATGGTTTTCATTATAAATGTGAGAGTAAATTCTTTCAGCTGCTGCCCAGTAGGAGCAATGGCTTACAATGCCCAAACCTCGCCAGAGGCACCACTTTTGTCATGTTCCCATTCACTCTCCGTTCCAGTGAAATTAATCTTTATTCTTCACATTTCCATTAAAACTAATTTCACCTCGATAAAGCCCTGTTGAATGTCAGCTCCCCTTTTTACATCGTTTCAAGATCCTCCACCATCTTACCAGGGAAATTTGTTAGTGCTGCTCAGGCTTTAAACTGGTAAAAGTGGAGGTGGGACCCAAATAGACAGAAAAGAGATGAGTCTGAGACTGGTACAGTTGAGAAGAGGAGCAAGTCAAATACTCACGGCAGAGAACAAGGTAAAGACTGATAAATTAACCATTTTTTTTCAGGGCAGAAGGCCTGACCGATAAGGCAGATGAATGTAAGGCATGAGTTGGGACTATGAGACTGAGATATCATAGCTATTACAGAAATGTGGTTCTGGGAGGGGCACGGCTGAGAACTCTATGTTCCAGGAATAGATGCTATAGAAAAAAGAATGAGCTCAAGAGAGGAGGAGGCATTTCTGGTGAGGGATAACCTTACAGCTGTACGGGGAGGTTATTCCTGGGATTACGCCCAGTGAAGTTAGTTGGGTGGAACGGAGAAATAAGAAAGGGTGATCTCCTTGCTGGGATTGTACTTTATGGCCCCTCAATAGGCAGCAGGAAACTGTGAAGCCAATTTGTAAGGAGATCTCTGCTATCTCTAAGAATAATAGGGTTGTAGTGGGAGAGGCTTTCCATTTTCCAAACATAGACTGGGATTGCTACAGTGTTAAGGGCTTGGATAGGGTGGATAACTCTGATTATAACTCTGTTAGTCTCAAATAGTTCTGGAAAAGAATAGACCTGATCTAAAAATTAAAGCTCTAGGTTGGAGAAAGGCCAATTTTGATAGTCTTAGGCAAAAACTTTCAAAAGTTGATTGGGTGAGGCTGTTCACCGATAAAGGGAGTTGAAAAATGGGAAACCTTCAAAAATGAGATAACAAGAATCAAGAGGCTGTATGTTCCTGTTAGTGTGAAGGACAATGCTGGTGGTAGGTATAAGGAATGCAGGATGATGAGAGAAATGGAGGCTCTGCTCAAGAAAAACGAGGCACATGTCTGGTATGGACAGCTGGGATCGAGTGAATCCCTAGAGGACTACAAGGAGTTTAAGACGACACAGTGGCTCAGTGGTTAGCGCTACTGCTTCACAGTACCAGGGAGCCGGGTTCGATTCCAGCCTCTGACGACTGTCTGTACAAAGTTTGCATGTTCTCCCTGTGTCTGTGTGGGTTTCCTCTGGGTGCACCAGTTTCCTCCCACAATTAGGTGAACTGGCCATGCTAAATTGCCCATAATGTTCAGGAATGTGTAGGTTAGGTGCATTAGTCAGGGGAAAATGTAGGATAATAGGGGGAGGGAATGGGTCTGGGTGCGTTACTCTTTGGATGGGTTGGTGTGGACTTGTTGGGCCAAAGGACCTGTTTCCACACTAGGGATTCTTTGAAAGGCTGTAAGAGTATACTAAAGAGGGAGCTCAGGAGGGCACAAAGGAGATATCTTTGGCAAATAGGGTTAAGAAGAATCCAAAGAGAATCTACGAATACATTAAAGATGAAAGAATAATTAGGGAGAGCAGAGGACCCCTTAAAAATCAGCAAGGCTGCCTGTGTGGGACAACAGATGGGGAAATACTAAGTGAGTATATTGTGTCAGTGTTTACTGTGGAGAAGGGTATGGAAGCTAGAGAACTCAAGGAAATAAATGGTGATATCTTGAAAAATGTCAATATTACAGAGAAGCCGCTGGATGTCTTAAAATGCATGAACGTGGATAAATCCCCAGGACCTGATCTGATGTATCCCAGAATTTTGTGGGAGGCTAAGGAAGTGATTGTTGGGCTTCTTACTAAGATATTTTGTGTTATTGCTTGCAATGAGTGAGGTGCTGGAAGACTGGAGGGTGGCTAATGTGATCCCATTATTAAAGAAAGGTGGTGTGGAAAAACTAGGGAACTGTAGACAGGTGAGCCTGATATCTGTGATGGGCAAGTTTGGAGGGGATTCGGAGGGACAGGAATTACATGTATTTGGAAAGGAGAGGACTGATTGGGGATATTGGCTTTGTGCATGGGAAATTGTCTCACAAACTTAATTGAGTTTTTTTTAAGAAGTGACAAAGGAGATTAAAGGCAGAACAGTGGACTTTGTATGGACATCAGTCAGGCGTTCATCAGGGTTCTGCATGGTGGACTGGTTAGCAAGGTTAGATCACATGGAATTCAGGGAGAGCTGGTCATTTTATTTAAAAGAAAAACTTGGCTAGAAGGTGGGAGACAGGATGATGGTGGAGGGTTATTTTTTGGATTGGAGGCCTGTGATCAGCAGTGTGCTGCAAGAATTGGTATTGGTCTTTAATATTAATGATTTGCATGTGAATATAGGCAGTATGGTTAGTTAGTTTGCGGGGCACCACCTGGTGTGGCGGTTTAGCGGACAGTGAAGGAGGTTATCTCAAAGTACCATGGGACCTTGATCAGATGGGCTGGGGAATGGCAGATCCAGTTTAATTTAGGTAAATGAGAGAGGTTGCATTTTGGTAAGGCAAATTAGCGTAGCACTTATACACTTAATGGTAAGGTCCTGGGGAGTGTTGCTGAACAGAGAGATGTTGGAGTGCAGGTTCATAATTCCTTGAAAGTGGAGTTACAGGTAGACAGGGTAGTGAAGGTGGCATTTGGTTATGCTTTCCTTTATTGATCTGTGCATTGAATATAGGAGTTGGGAGATCATGTTGCGGCTGTATAGGACATTGGTTAGGTCACTTTTGGAAGACTGCATACAATTCTGGTCTCCATGTTTTAGAAAGATATTCTTAAACATGAAAGGGTTCAGAGGCAGAAGTTCAGGGAGCTAGGATAGAAGCTTAGTGAGAACAAACAGAGTTATCTCTGATTTGTTGCCCGTGCCACATACTAGCCAGGTGAGAAATGGGGGGAGAGGAGTTGAACACGTGTCTACAGGGATGGTGTAGGAGGGAGGGTTTTGGATTCTGGGATAATTGGGGCTCTTTCTGGGGAAGGTGGGACCTGTACAAACAGGATGGTCTTCACCTGAACCGGAGTGGGACCAATATCCTGAGGGGGCAATTTGCTAATGCTCTTTGGGTGGGTTTAAACCAATTTAGCAAGAGGATGGGAACCGAAATTGTAGTTCCAGCATACAGGGGTTTGAGATTGGTGAGGTCAGAAATAAGATGTCAAGGATGCAAGAAGGCAGTAGCGAGCAGGAAGGTGTGTCTACTTCAAAGCCAGCAGCGTCCGGATTAAGGCGTGAAACTTGCAGCATGGGATGGTGTCTTGGATTTCGATGTTGTGGCCATTTCAGAGACCTGGATGTAGCAGGGACAGGAATGGTTGTTGTAGGTTCTGGGATTTAGATGTTTCAGTAAAACAGGGAAGGTGGTAAGAGGAGGGGGGTGTGTGGCACTGTTAGTCAAGGACAGTATTATGGTGGCACAAAGAACATTTGAGGACTTGTCTACTGCGGTAGTGTGGGCTGAGGTTAGAAACAGGAAAGGAGAGGGCACCCTTTTGGGAGTTTTCTATAGGCCTCTGAATAGTTCCAGAGATGTAGAGGATAGGATAGCAAAGATGATCTCAATCGGCGTGGGAGTGACAGGGTAGTTGTTATGAGGGACTTTCACTTTGCAAATATCAACGGGGAATATTATAGTTTGAGTACTTTAGATGGGTCAGTTTTTGTGCATTGCGTGCAGGACTGTTTCCTGACACAGTATGTAGACAGGCCAACAAGGGGCTAGACCACATTAGATTTGATACTGGGGAATGAACCCAGCCTGGTGTTAGATTCGGAGGTAGTGATCACAATTTGGTTATGTTTACTTTAGTGATGGAAAGGGAGAGGTATATACTGTAGGCCAAGAGTTATAACTGGGGGAAAGAAGATTATGATGCGATTCGACAAGATTTAGGATGCGTCGGGTGGGGAAGGAAACTGCAGGGGATGGGCACAAATGAAATGTGGAGCTTATTCAAGGAATAGCTACTGTGTCCTTGATACGTATGTAACCGTCAGGCAGGGAGGAAGTGGTAGAGTGAGGGAGCTGTGGTTGTCAGGAGGAAGAAGGCGAGTTATGTTAGGATGAGATGTGAAAACTCAGTTAGGGCACTTGAGAGTTACAAGTTAGCCAGGAAAGATCTAAAGAGAGAGCTAAGAAGAGCCAGGAAGGGGACATGAGAAGTCATTGGATACGATCAAGGAAGACCCTAAAGCTTTCTGTTGGTATATCAGGAATAAAAGAATTGACTAGAATAAGGTTAGGGCCAAGGATAGTGATGGGAAGTTGTGCATGGAGTCCAAGGAGATAGGGGAAGGGCTAAATGCATATTTTTTGTCAGTATTCACACTGGAAAAAGACAATGTGGTCAAGGAGAATACTGAGATGCAGGCAACAGACTAGATGGGATTGAGGTTCACAAGGAGGTGGTGTTAGCAATTCTGGGAAGTGTAAAAAAAATAAGTCCCCTGGACCAGATGGCATTTATCCTAGGATTCTCTGGGAAGCCAGCGAGGAGATTGCAGAGCCTTTGGCTTTGATCTTTATGTCATCATTGTCTACAGGAATAGTGCCAGAACCCGGAGGATAGCAAATGTTGTTCCCCTGTTCAAGGAGGGGAGTAGAGACAACCCTGGTAATTATAGACCAGTGAGACTGACTTCGGTTGTGGGTAAAGTGTTGGAAAAGGTTATAATAGATAGGATTGACAATCATCTAGAGAGGAATAAGTTGATTAGGGACAGTCAACATGGTTTTGTGAAGAGTAGGTTGTACCTCACAAACCTTAGTGAGTTCTTTGAGAAAGTGACAAAACAAGTAGATGAGGGTAAAGCTGTTGATGTGGTGTATATGGATTTCAGTAAGGTGTTTGATAAGGTCCCATGGTAGGCTTATACAGAGATATGGGATTGAGGGTGATTTAGTGGTTTGGATCAGAAATTGGCTAGCTGAAAGACGACCGAGGGTGGTGATTGATGGGAAATATTCATCCTGGTGTTCAGTTACTAGCGGGGTACTGCAACAATCTGTTTTGGGGCCACTGCTGTTTGTCATTTTTATAAATATCCTGGATGAGGGTGTCGAAGGGTGGGTCAGTAAATTTGTGGGTGACAATAATGTCGATGGAACTGTGGATAGTGCTGAAAGATGTTGCAGGTTACAGAGGGACATGGATAAGCTGCAGAGCTGGGCTGAGTGGGGGCAAATGGAGTTTAATGTGGAAAAGTGTGATTCACTTTGGAATGAGTGACAGGAATGCAGAGTACTGGGTGAATGATAAGATTTTTAGTAGTGTTGTTGAACAGAGGGATCTCTGTGTCCTTGTTCATAGATCACTGGAAGTTGCCACCCAGGTTGATAGGGTTGTTAAGAAGGCATACAGTGTGTTCGCTTTTATTGGTAGAGGGATTGAGTTTCAGAACCATGAGGTCATGCTGCAGCTGTACAAAACTCTGATGTGGCTGCACTTGGAGCATTGAGTACAGTTCTGGTCACTGCATTATAGGGAGGATGTGGAAGCTTTGAAAAGGGTTCAGAGAAGATGTTGCCTGGTATTGAGGGAAGGTCTTACATGGAAAGGTTGAGGGATTTGAGGATGTTTTTGTTAGAAAGGAGGTTGAGAGGTGACTTAATTGAGACATAGCAGATAATCAGAGGGTTAGATAGGGTGAGAGAGAGCCTTTTTTCTGCTCCTCAGATGCTGCCTGACCTCCTGTACTTTTCCGGTCCACGCTTTTCGACTCTGGTCTTCAGCATCTGCAGGCCTCACTTCTTCATTTTCCCAAGTGCCTGATGAGTACAGAACAAGGGTTCCACCTGAAACATTGACTTCTCCCCCTCCTGATGCTGCCTGGCTTGCTGGGTTCTTCCAGCCTCTTGCTGGTCTACCTTGGATTCCAGTTTTTCACCTCAACTGCGTCCAGGACAATCCTGCTGCTTGATTGGCTCCCACCCACCACTTTCAGCATTCGCTCTCTCCACCATCACGCAGTAGCGGCAGTGCGTACCACCTCCCAAGATGCACTCATCAAGGCTCCTCTGACGGTACTTTCTAAGTCCATGATCTCCCCCATCTAGTAGACAATGGCAGCAGGTGATTGGAACACCACCGGCTGCAAATTCCCCTCCAGAATATACTTTCCTGCATTATATTATGAGCAAAATCTTGTAACTCCCTTCTGAACAGCACTGTGGATATACCTGCACCCTCCCCAATCCCTCCATCTCAGACCGTAGTGGTTCAAGACATGAGCTCACTATTGCCACCTCCAGGACCCATAGAGATGGGTAATAAATGTTGGCTTTGCCAGCAGTGCCCGTAAATCTTTTGGACAAACCGAAAAAGCTTTATACTGCATGAAAGCGAAATTGCTAATATTGTTGTTGCACTTATGCTTGAGGTACATCTGATGTACCTCACGCCTCTCTCTCTCTCTCTTCCCCCCGCCCCCGTCATACACTGGCTCTCACCTTGGAGGATTTTGGGTAATCCAAGATGGAGGCCAGGAGAAAGTTGTGGCTGTAAGAGCTACTGTCTTTTTTTTTGAAGTATTTCAGATGTTGGAGCTGATTTTCTGAGGAGCCGTCATTACTGTTTTATAAGCTGTTGTATTGTTTTGGAACTTTGGGGATTAAAAGATCAGAGCAACGGTGCTTTAAAAAGGAGGAAGAGAGGCAAAGGCAGAGACCACCTAGTCAGTGAGAGAGAGGGAGGAAGAAACCTACACTGCTCTCTGACACAACAGTGAATCGAAACAGCTACTGCCTTTGCTGTTTGAGTTCAAGTATTTACCTAAGGGGCAACTATTTCATGCAAAGGATGGTGTGCGTATGGAATGAGCTGCCAGAGGATGTGGTGGGGGCTGGTAAAATTACAACATTTAAGAAGCATCTGGGCGGTTATATGAATAGGAAGGGTTTAGAGGGATATGGGACAAGTGCTGGTAAATGTGATTAGAAGAATTTGGGATATGTGGTCGGCATGGACGTGTTGGACTGAAGGGTCTGTTTCTGTGCTGTGCATGTCTATGGCTCTATGGTTGCTGTAACATTTCTTGAATGTTGAATATATGCATTTGTATTTCAGCTCTGCAACAGACTTGAAGAGAAAATGAAAGACGTTTTGCGGGGGAATATTAAAAGGCTAAAAAGGTAAGAAATTTGAACGGTTGAACCTTTCAACAAGACGTGGATTGGAGGTTTTAAAGTTTATTTATAAACCAACCTCTTAAGGGTGCACAGTGAAGCTTGCTGAATTATTTACTTGTTGCACATCACTGTGCCAACTAATTGTTTGATAATGCAGAACTGCAACTGCATGCCTCCTTTTAACAATGTTTAAGCTTTTTACCTTGCACTCACCAGCTCTAGGACATGTCTAATTTTGGACATGGTGTTCTGAGGCTTGGAGGCTCGGAGGCATGGACTGTTTGAGCATGGCTGGCATGCCACTTTCTGTGAATGATTAACAGGCTGTGTTGTTAGATATCTGCTAGAGTTGGAATGTATGGCTTGCTTACCTGGCATCTCGTTCAGTGTGATTCTACTGTTGGACAACTTTTATTAAACGATCTGGGTTATGCAACGAAAAAGACTGGAAATCAATTTAAGATTATCATTCAGGCTGTGAGTGTGATGTATGAGCGTGTGCTCGATGCTACATAAATGTTCATGCCCTATTTTAAGGAAGCAAAAGGAATTTTTGTGCACTGGATTTTTTTTTTCCATTGCGGGTACATTTTTATTCCTTGGAAGTCTCATTTTGTTTTGACTTTGCTTCTATCCAATCTTCACATTTTCAACATTTAAATCTGTTTGTCACAGCTAGTTTTTCTCTTCTGACTTTAGTGACAGACCTTTCTGGTGCAATTTAACTTTATGCTGTGTTACCACCTACAAGAAACCATTACCAATTTTAGGCTAACTGGTTCCAGGGTGTCTCTCCCTCCTTGTTCAAGTGAATGTCTTTCATTGGAACTCATCCAGTTCTCTGTCGCAACCTCCAAATTCTTACAATGTCTGATTGAGCTCATTTCTTCACACTTTCCCGCCACCTTTGAGTGTTGAAGCGTCTGGTGAAGTGGCTTTTCCACTGCCTTTTTATTGAAAGCTTTGCTGAACACCCTCTGTACCTGCCTACTCTGTCTCTTTTGAAAACATGGACTCAAGTTGTAATTTTCTTGGCATTTCCCCTCTCAAGTGGCTTTTCTTGGATATCTCTAGTCGGTCCAGACCTGAAGCATTCTTTTTAAGTCTGGTTTGAAAATGCATTGCACAATAATTTTAGTTCATAACAGCCGTTTTGGCATTTTGTATCAATTTTGCTTCCTCTCCGTTATGCGGTTAACTTCCTGTTACTCCAACAACCAGAACAATCTGGTTTCCAGATTTACTTGTCATGCATTATGCCCATGTCCTAATCTGTTTCCCAGTGTTTGTCATATAATACAAAGAAATGGTGGAAAGCTTAATCGATTTTGCCTGGGGCTTGGAGAGCCAGATGGTGCTATGGGTGATTTGTTATTATACATGCCATAACAAGTTTACTGAATCTTGTAACAGTCTCTATCTGTGGGGCTGTGTATCGAAAGCTGTGTTTGCTCAGGCAGTGAGGGGTAAAAGATCACTTGACTCCATTCATAGAACAGCTGGAAGTTTTTTTTTGGTTAAAGTTCCGCTCTCAGCCTACACTGCAAAGAATTAATTCCAACTGGCAATTCATCACACTTGCACTAAGTCGCACTTAGATGCAGAGTGCTTTGTGGCATTCTAATTGAGGGAACAAGGAGGACAAGATAAATGCAAGTTAATTCACACCTGTGCTGCTTCCCTAGGTTACCCGCCATTGTACGAGGAGGGGCCATCGATAGGTACTGGCCAACTGCTGATGGCAGGTTGGTGGAATATGACATTGATGATGTTGTTTATGATGAGGATTCTGCATATCAGAACATCAAGATTCTCCACTCAAAGCAGTTTGGAAATATTCTTATCCTGAATGGCGATATTAGTAAGTTTTGGTTTTATTTCTCTTCGTTCAGGCAATGTAGGCATGGCTGGTATTTGATGCTCATCCCTAGTTGCATTTGAGAAGGTGGTGGTGACTTGTGTCGAAGAATTGCTGCAGTCAATTTGGTGTAGTTTTACCCGATAGTAATATGGAAATGGGAAAACAAAATTGTCTTTGGGCACTGTTTACACTTCTCATCCCAGTGAACAGAAGGAGTTATTTTGATTTGTATTTGTACACTTCATGGTTTTTGCACTTAATTTATTTGATACTGATGTATCTTTGAGTCATAGAGATGTACAGCATAGAAACAGACCCTTCGGTCCAACCCGTCCATGCCGACCAGATATCCCAACCCAATCTAGTCCCACCTGCCAGCACCCAGCCCATATTCCTCCAAACCCTTCCTATTCATATACCCATCCAAATGCCTCTTAAATGTTGCAATTGTACCAGCCTCCACCACATCCTCTGGCAGTTCATTCCATACACGTACCACTCCCTGTGTGAAAAAGTTGCCCCTTAGGTCTCTTTTATATTTTTCCCCTCTCACTCTAAACCTATGCCCTCTAGTTATGGACTTCCAACCCCAGGGAAAAGACTTTGCCTATTTACCCTATCCATGCCCCTCATAATTTTGTAAACCTCTATAAGGTCACCCCTCAGCCTCCGACGCTCCATGGAAAACAGCCCCAGCCTGTTCAGCTTTTCCCTGTAGCTCAGATCCTCCAAGCCTGGCAACATTCTTGTAAGTCTTTTCTGAACCCTTTCAAGTTTCACAACATCTTTCCAACAGGAAGGAGACCAGAACTGCACGCAGTATTCCAACAGTGGCCTAACCAATGTCCTGTACAGCCGCAACATGACCTCCCAACTTCTATACTCAATACTCTGACCAATAAAGGAAAGCATACCAAACGCCGCCTTCACTATCCTATCTACCTGCGACTCCACTTTCAAGGAACTGTGAACCTGCACTCCAAGGTCTCTTTGTTCAGCAACACTCCCTCGGACCTTATGATTAAGTGTATAAGTCCTGCTAAGATTTGCTTTCCCAAAATGCAGCACCTCACAGTTAATGACAGTTTCATTGCATCATATAATTTCTACAGTGTGGCAGCAGGCCATTTGGCCCATCAAGTACACACTGATGAGCATCCCACCCAGACCTACCCCCCTATCCCTATCCCTGTAATCCTGTATTTCCCACTGGTAACTCACCTAGCCTGCACATCCCTGAATATTATGGGCAATTTAGAATGGCCAATCCAACTAATCTGTCCATCTTTGGATTGTGGGAGTCAGAGCACCCAGAGGAAATCTATGCAGATATGGGGAGAATGTACAACATCTTTCCGATAGGAAGGAGACCAGAATTGCACGCAGTATTCCAGCAGTGGCCTGAGGCTGGAATTGAACTCTGGTCCATGGCGCTGTCAGGCCACATTAAGCCAATGTGCTGCTAGTTTGCCTCTCATTAGGCAGAAGAGAAACCCTGCTTGGGTTCTGCCTCACGGTTTATTAACCAGTGATGGCATCAACTGATGCTGAAGAAACGCGAACATATTGAGTAAGCGTAAGACATAGGAGTGGAAGTAAGGCCATTCAGCCCATCGAGTCCACTCCGCCATTCAGTCACGGCTGATGAGCGTGTCAACGCCACTTACCCGTATTCTCCCCATTGCCCTTAAATTCTTGATCTTGCAAAGAATGATCAATCTAAGATGGAAATGAAACCAAAACTGCTGAAAAGATGCAGCCCATTTGAAGGATTGTGAAGAGAGTAAAGTGGTTTCATGTTGGGTCTTTTTAGAATTGCCATGGTCTATAGTTTTGCTTGGAGCCTTTTCACTCTGGGATATCTCTGTAGGAATCAGCACCTTTCTAGGAGAATCTGGGGCTTGGGTTTTTAAAAATGTATTCATTGGGGATACAAGGATTGCCCAGGAAGGTCTGCGTTTATTGCCCATCCCTGCTTCCCCTTGATTTAAATGGGTTATTCAGTCATTTCAGAGGGTAACCAAATTACTGTGGGCCTGTAGTCATCCAGGCTTGATTACTAAAGGACACCAGATTTCCTTCCTGACAGGACAAAATTGATTCCAATATGTGTTTTTAAAACAACAATTGGCTATGATTTTATGGTCACTGTTACTGAGAATAACTTCCAACACAAGATCCTTTCATTCATTGAATTTAAATCCCACCAGCTACTGTGGTTAGATTTCAAACCATGTTCTATAGAACACTGAGCTGGGCCTCTAAATTACTATGCCACTTAACCCCCTTGTTAAAGGCTTGATTCAATGATAACACCAAACTGGGTTGAATTCAGGTCTGAGTTAGAGTTGTGAGGGCTGGTAGTTGGTAGGGCATGACAGGATAACATGTAGATTTCCTTCTGTCGGGGTTAATCGATGGCCTTAATCTCTGTCTCTCTTGTAAATTTACATAGCTATGTACAACTGGAAAACTTCCACAGTATTAGAAACAAAATGCTGGGAACCTTTAGTGGGTCAGGCAATAACTGATGGGGTCAAGAATTCAGGTTCAGAGTCTGAACAGATCAGAGTCACGAGAGATTTACAGCACAGAAACAGATCCTTTGGTCCAACTGACCAGATATCCTGTCCAAATCTAGTCCCACCTGCCAGCACCCAGCCCATATCCCTCCAAACCCTTCCTATTCATATACCCATCCAGATGCCTTTCAAATGTTGTAATTGTACCAGCCTCCACCACTTCCTCTGGCAGCTCACTCCATATACACACCACCCTTTTAGTTGCCCCTTTTACATCTTCCCCTCTGGCTTTAAAACTCTGCTGTCTAGTTTTGGATTCCCCACCCCAGGGGAAAAGAGCTTGCGTGTTTACACTATCCATAAACCCCAAAGATTTTATAAACCTTTACAAGGTCACCCCTCAGCCTCCAATGCTCCAGAGAAAGCAGCCCCAGCCTAGTCAGCCTCTCTCTATAACTCAAATCCTTCAACCCCGGCAACATCCTTTTGAATCTTTTCTGAACCCTTACAAGTTTCACAACATGGTTCCTGTAGGAAGGAGACCAGAATTTGTATGCTATACTCCAAAAGATGGCCGAACCAATGTCCTGTACAGCCACAACATGACCTCCCAACTCCTGTACTCCGTACTCTGGCCAATAAAGGAAAGCACACCAAACGCTGCCTTCAGTAGACCAGTTCTTGAGACAGCAGTGAAAGTGCTGAGTGTGGCTGCTCCTTTCATGTCGAAGGAGGTGCCTCCAGCGGGGTAATACTCCCATACTATAATAGTTGTGGATATGTTTGCCAACATGGGAAGTTGATTTGGAGACGTTTCCTCCCCTGCCTTGGTGACATCCTCAGTGCTTTGGAGCCTCCTGTGAACTGAACTCTCTTTTAGTTTTGTTGCGAGAAGAACTGTAGCTCACGTGCCGGTTGCCATAGTTGTGGGTATGTTCATCGAGCTAGGAGGTTGATTTACCGAATCATATGAATTCCTGAAGAGACAATACAGCAGTGCTTAAGCTCCAAAGCACTGAGGATGTCACCTAGAAAGGGGACAAAACATCTATAAATCAACTTCCCAGTTCGGCAAACATATCCTAACTACAGCAACTGGCACCTGAACTGCAAACCTTGGAGTCCCATACTACCTTGCTGAAGTGTTAACCTGGGTTACGTGCTCAAGTCTCTGCCAGGGGGCTTTGAACCCCCATGGCCTTCTGAGTTCAGAGCTGCAAGCAACCGCCCAAGACCCAAGGCTGACACTTGGAATTGTTGTAACAGCTGCTGTTGCGTTTCAGGCATTATTGAGAATATTTCGCAGGAGCTGTATCTTTGTGCATCTGTCTCTTCCAGACTTAGGGGAAAGTGACCTTCCATACACACAAGCAATCATGGGTGATGGAGTAGAGGACTATAAAGGGAAAGAAATTCTTATCCTTGGAGGAGGAGATGGTGGGATCCTTTATGAGCTGGTCAAGTTAAAACCAAAGATGGTCACCATGGTGGAAATATCCTTTTTAGTGTAACTGTTGCCTGAAATGGTTTGGGTAATGTTAAAGAACTAAGCTAACGCTGGTCACGGTTGGGTAGGAAGGTTTTGGTGGGGGTTTCTTTTTTTGAGCAAAAGTGACTGAGGGGCGATTTGATGAGCGAAGTACAAGATTATGATGGGCTCAGATAAGGCAGACAAAGCAAAGCTGTTCCTGTCTTGCAGCACAATGCCAACCTCCTTGCCTTTAGAACCTGGAGGCCTGGGTTCAAGTCTGACCTGCTCCAGAGGTGGTTCGTAACATCTTTGAGCAGGTAGGTGTTTTAAAAAGGTTTTCCTGTTAGTTGACCATACAAAGACTATGGGACACACAGATGTAAGGTCATGGATAAGGGCAACAAGGGATGTGTGAGTTGGTGTTTATTTTTTTTTGCAGTGAGCGCTTGGAACACTTAACCTATGAAGCAGGTGATAGGAGGGACAACCCAATGTTTCAAAGGAATTTGGATAGCCCCTCGAAGAAAATTAAGGTGCAGTGCTTTGGGGTGTAAGCATGGGAGTCCAAGTCAATGGATTACTTTGTAGAGAGTGTACAGTTAATGGACTGCATGGCCAACTGTTCAGTAAATGACTATCCAACATTTGTTCAGTGATGGGAAGCCAAGCTTAGCAGTGGGCAGTTGATTGTCGCTGGGAAGATGCTCCCACTTAAATTCAAAAGATCCTAGATCTCTGCTTTTCCTACTGCATAATGATTGGTTTGGACTTGAGTGTTGAGAGCATGATTAAAGCATTGGTTTGATGTAACAGAATCGTGCAGATAGTGGGAAGAACGTGTCAACTGCAGGAAACTGTCAATGGACTGCGAAGGTGGGCAGTGGAGTTCAATCCAGAAAAGTGTGTGGCAAGCTTGAGGTGAAGTCTCCGTAGTCCCAGGCTGTGCTCTCAATAGAGAGAGACATCAACTGCTGGTGGTTTAACCAGAGGGTCACCCCACTTCAGGCGAGGTGAGAGGTTGAGAAGGCAGGACCTTCGTCTTGACCTAAGGCAGTGTGGGAATTGAATCCAGTCTGTTGGTGTCAGTCTGCATCACAAATCAGCCATTCGGCCAACTAAGCTAACCGACTTCATGTGATGTCTGAGGTGATTTGGGAAATGCAAGCAAGATGAGCTAGTACACTGAAGGTTGGAGGACCTTGATGTGCATATCTACAAATCCTGGAAGATAGGGAAGGTGGGTAAAGTGATTACAATAACATGTGCAAAACTTGCCTTCCTTAACTGAGGTACAAGAGAGGGGATCAGGGAGGTTATGTGTGAAATGTATCAAACTGGCTTGAAACCGCAGCTTGTGTACTATTCAGCTCTGGTGTATTAGAGAGGATATGATAGCACTGGAGGGGACACTAGGGAATTCTCAACATGGTACTAGGAATGTAGAGCCTTAACCGTATGAAAGAGTTTCAGGAGCTGGAGTGTTTTGAAACAGTCAAGATTGAGATGTGTAACTGAGAGACACTAAGAAGGACCTATCTCCATTTACATTATTACCATTAACGGAGGTGGGGGGGGGGTGTCACGAATTTAAATCAGGTAGTGACAGGATTTGCAAGAGACTATAAGGTATTTTGATCCTGAGAGTGCTTAGAGATCCAAATTTATAACCTGAAAGATTAAATTTTTTAAAAACAAACAATTCTTTGATTGCAACGTATCAAATGTATATCCTCAGGCCTGAGGACGAATGTCTTGTCTTTATCCAGCGTGGACATAATGGGCTGACTAGCTGCTTGTCCTGTAAATACAATGAGCCGTACCTTATTGGATGGTGGAACAGGCTCGGAGGTTGAAATGAGATGCTCCTGTTCTTGTGTTTTTAAATTTGTTTTAAGTGCTAAATTCTTTGTGCCAAAGCTTCAGGCATTGAACTCATCGTCCAACTAATTTCTCCATGAACCAGCTGTGCTGGCCAGTAACAGATGTGATTGAACATGTTAACAGTTGAGGTCTTATTGCAGTCCGAGGTCCGAGGCCCGAGTACAATGAATTGGAAGGTAATAGCTAGGCGTTTACCCAGTTGGGGTTTGGATGTTCTCCTGAAATGTCAATGGCATGTCTCCCTCCAAATTGTAATGGTGTGCTTTTCAATCCAGGTTTATTCAGCCAGATTTAACAGTTTTTCTTCTTTGTCAGTTTGTTGTCATACTCGTTGGAGTTGTTCCTTAACCAGATTTGCACATTGACCAGATGGTGATTGATGCATGTTGTAAACACATGCGCAAAACGTGCGGAGATGTCCTGGACAATCTGAAAGGAGACTGCTATCAGGTAGGTCAACTGCCACTCTTCTCTTCCCTTGGATATATAACTAATACCTTTTGAAAAGTGTAGGGTGCCTGCTTAGATAGATCGTCACTGCTGAATACTTGCAAAGTGCCCCAAGGTCCCTTGACCAGATCTACCTTACCTGTACCATTAATTATCACTGCATTTCTTTTTACCTAAAACTCCTCAGTCTGTAAGTGGTCACAAACAGACTCGCTGAGCCGTCGCTCAACTCTAGAACTGCTTGTTATACTTGCACTCAAGCCTTGTGTGCCATCTCATCAGCTAAGCTTTGGTAACATGCATTCCAATCTGGTCACCTTTGACCCTGATTTGGAGTCACGTGTTCGTCTCTTTGCCACTCTATCACATCCAGAAGTTAGTTATGTATTGGTATGTACTACGTGCTCTGCTCAACTCGTTAATCTTCCTGTTGTACAAGCTGCTTCGTGGAGATAAACAGTCTATTCCTTCAGCAAAAGTCTCTCTTCTTGCAGGCAGTATCCTGCATTTGGTTTGAGTGATGCTGTCATTGCTAAAGCTCTTGCTTTTCTGGACTGGGTTTTAGTATCTTGTTCTATTCACATTCTTGTCTCCAATGCAATCATGGTCCTGTTCCTCCCTATCTTATCATTGCATTGCAATTAATGCTGAATATCCCTTTAATCTCTTTCATCTCTGCTTGTCAAGTATATGACACCCACAGTAAATTGTGCTGAAAATTTCTAGTTCCTCAGCATGTCACCCACATGGTATTTGGGTATGGCTGTCTATAACCGCAGACACTTTTATTTTAAGGAGGAGCTGTTTGTGAGAGAATTGCTTACTCCCCCTACTACCAGTTTGACTTTATAGACCTCTTGTGTGTTCCTTTTGCTACTACACCAGCCGTATGGAGTAATTTCCCCCAGAAAAGTGTACAGTACAGATTTCTATCATGACGTGCACTGTTGTATGGTTTGTCAGTTGTAACTAATCTCCCAGAGCTCTTGATTCTAGGAAGAGGAAAAATACTAGGGAAATTGGAAGCCTGAAATTGACAAATGCTCTGGAGCTGATTTGTCTACACCCCAGACTTGGAAAAGACCTGGCTACAGGAATAGTGGATGCATTGGGTTTGATCTTGCAGTTTCCTGCATTGTCTGCTTGCTTCCACAAACCAGAAGGAGCAAATATGATTTCACTGTTGACAAAAGGAGGGAAAGAGTAAACACCAGCGCAGTCAGCCTAATGCCAGCCATCAGAAAAATACTAGAATTTGTTAGTGGAGAAATGGTTCCAGCAGGGAGAAAGAGGATTGTTTAACCAACAGATTTTGTGAAGAGAGACTTATGTTGCAAATGTGGGGAGTGAGGAATCGCTGGCTGTTACATATCTGAATTCTCAAAATATTTATAAAGTTGCCATGCAAGAGGTTATTGCATAAGATTATAGTTCATGGGGTTGGGGAAATATCTTGGCATAGTTTGAGGATTGGTTAGCAAACAGGACAATGAATCTAAATGAATGGCTTATTTTCACAACAGCAGGCTAATGTAACTGATGGAGAACCTCGTGAGCCGAAACAATTTTCAATCCATGTCATTTACTGAGGTCAGGAAAGCTAACAAAATGTCCATGTTTGCTTCTGAACGAAAACCAAGGTGGAAAGCAAGTTGTGACGAGGACATAAAGTGGCTGCGTTGTGATGTAAGCAGGTCACATGTAAAGCAAGGTGATGACAGATGGAGTATGATGTGCAAGAGGTTTCAAAGTTTCCTCCTTGTTTTGGCAGCATTCCAACCAGGGTTTTTAAACTGTTGTTTGTTGCTCCTCCTACTGGGAGATTTGCTGACAGTCAAGGCACAAGAGTTTGTCTTGCCCATTTTGTCATCTGCAACTGCTCTGTAACATCTACCATCCAAGTATATCGAGGTGGACTCCTCTGTCCTCTGAGATTTCTGGAGCTTTTCAAATCTGATCAAACAGCCTAACATTTTACTTCCAGTGTGTCCCTTTTTAGAGTGACATGATCTTTTGCAATTTTAACTCCCACTTTCTTTATCTTGTGAGCATGTATCTTAGCATCCACATTTAAAAGGCAAGTATTTCTAATGCCAATTTCATTGTTTAGTGTTTTGAAACATTCAGGAAAACTGGTTGAATGTAGCATTTTATGTAATTTAAACCGTGAGAAGCCAATAAATGTTGGTATTCAAGGGGCTCTGGTGTGTAGAAAATTGTTAAAACAGGTACAGCAAGCAATTAGGAAGGTAAATGATATGTTGGACTTACAACAAAGGATTGAATGCAGCAATCCTACAGCGATCTGGTGAGACTGTATATGTAGAGTGCTGTGTAACTTTGGTATCATCTCCTCAGGAAGAATACATTTGCTTTGGAGCATGTACAACAAAGATTTATACAAAAACGTATTGATGTGTAAAGGGAGCCTAATTAGAATAAGTCTCTTTTCTAAAATTTGAGATGAATGAGGTAATCTCTTCTGGATTGGAAAGGTACGTGGTGCAAAGACAGAGAAATGTTAGGAGTGACCTTATAAAGGTTTACAAAATCATGAAGGGCGTGGATAGGATAAATAGACAAAGTCTCTTCACTGGGGTGGGGGAGTGCAGAACTAGAGGGCATAGGTTTAGGATGAGAGGGGAAAGATATAAAAGAGACCTGAGGGGCAACTTTTTCACGCAGAGGGTGGTACGTGTATGAAATGAGCTGCCAGAGGAAGTGGTGGAGGCTGGTACAATTGCAACATTTAAAAGGCATTGGGATGGGTATATGAATAGGAAGGGTTTGGAGGGATATGGGCCGGGTGCTGGCAGGGGGGACTAGATTGAGTTTGGATATCTGGTCGGTATGGACGGGTTGGACCGAAGGGTCTGCACATGTCTGTGACTCCGCAGATCTGTGGAGAGAAATCAGAGTTAACGTTTTGGGTTGAGTGACCCTTCTTCAGAACTGATGGTAGGTAGGAAAGTGGGAAGATACAAGGAGGGGGTAAGGATTAAACGATAGGTGAGGATAGAACTCCGAAAGACAAACAGTCAGACAGACAAAGGAATTAGCCCACTCAGAGAATGAATGAATAGCTATTAGTGGGTAATGATGAGTGGTGTGTAATACCAGACCTTGTTATGACATGGTATGCTGGGAGGGGCTTGGGGATAAGGAAATGCAAGAAGGTGCCTTCTACCCTAAAATTGTTGAACTCAAAATATTGAGTCCAGAAGGCTGTAGTGTTCCCAAGTGGAAAATGAGGTGTTCTCCCAGCATGCAGCAGGCCTGAGACAGATGTTGGCCAGGGAGCCAGGTGGGGTGTTGAAGTGACAGGCAACTGGAAGCCTCAGGGCTTTTTTTCTTTTGCAGACAGCAGGTCGTGGTTACCCAGTTGACGCTTTGTTTCCTCGATATGTAGGAGACCACATTGAGTAGTGAACGCAGTAGACCAGCTTGAGTCGCAAGTGTTGCAAGGATGTTGTCTCCAGCTGGAAACTACTTGGTAATCAGCTTAGGATGGGGGGGGTCAGCTATTTACAACTGAGCTGAGGAGAAACCTCTTTGGTCAATGTTGTGAATCTTTCACAGTCTTTACGCAAGGAGCTCTGCAAGCTCATTTGTTGAAAGTATTCAAAATAGAAACTGATTTCTTGGGCACTGAGGAATCGAGTTTGCAGGGATTGATTAGATTAGTTGGTTTGCAGGCAAAGGGAGCTCCGGTAAGTGTGAGGCCTGTAAAAGTGAGAGAGCTGGAGTTCAGGGTCTATATGTTCCTGTGAGGGTGAAGGGCAAGGTTGGCAGGAATAGGGAGCTCTGGATGGCAAGAGATATTGAGGCTTTGACCAGAAAAAAGGAGGTATGGTTCAGGTACAGGCAGCTGGGATCAAGGGAATCCCTGGAGGGATATAGGGAACACAGGAGTTCGCAGCAGAGAATGGCGGGAGCTGGGCGCAAGTTCAGGCAGAGCGCAAAGCCGGTCGGGAAGGTAAGTGATTGCTATTTGAGTGGGTGTGTTCTAAACCCCAGGTCCTACAAAGTAGGGTCTCCCTCCCTCCCTCCCTCCCTCCCTCCCTCCCCCTCCTCTAACCTAAATTAAGAGTCCACAGAAGAGTGAGGCTTCAGCTCAGGAGTCTTTGACAAGGAGGTTGAGTGAAGTGATTACGCCACAGTTGAAGAGGGTGAAGACATGACTGCCCTGCTGGTTCAGTGTGCTATGTGCTTGATGTGGGAGGTCAATGACTCTGGTGTGTCTGGCTCGTATATGTGTGGAAAGTGTGTGCACATTCAGCTACTGACAGAGCGTATTGCAGCACTGATGAAAGAACTCGAGGACCTTAGGCTCATCCGAGAGAACGAGATCTTTCTGGACAAGACCTTCAGTGAGGTTATTACACCAATCGTACCAGAAGAGAGCAGACGATGAGGAAGGCAGAGAGGAGACACGTGCAAGAGACCCCGGGGGAAGTACCTGTCAGGAACAAGTTGTATCTTTTGGAAACAGTAGAGACTGATGACACTGCCAGTTCGCAAGGCGGCCAGTCTGTCAATCAAAAGTTGGCGCAGAGGCAGAGCGGAAGAGTCGGACATCGCACAGAGCCGTGGTAATAGGGGAATCCATCGTGAGAGGAACTGACCGGGGTTTTTGTGGCAGCAGGCGGGATTTAAGGATGGTGCGTTGCCTTCCTGGTGCCAGGGTTAAAGACATCACAGACAGAGGGCAGGAAATCCTCAAGGACGAGGGTGAAGAGCTAGAGGTGGTGGTACATGTCAGCACCAATGATGTCGGGAAGAAGAGGAGGAACATACTACAGCGGGACTTTGGAGAACGAGGAAGAAGGCTGAAAAGCAGGACGTCCAAGGTGGTTATCTCTGGTTTGCTTCCAGTTCCTCCGGCTGGTGAGGCCAGCAACAGGGAGATAATGGACTTGAACGTGTGGCTGGGGAACTGGTGCAGGAAGCAAGGATTTAAGTTCTTGGATCACTGGGGGTATATTTTGTGGTAAGCATAAATTCTACAAGAGAGATGGTTTGCACCTTAATAGGTTGGGGACCAGCATTCTGGCAGGCAGGTTTTTTACTGCAACACCGCTACGTTTAAACTAAGTAGCGGGGGGGAGGGGACAAACTGGATGTTTAAGAAGGAAATTGAAGGGAAAGTTAGAACAAGAGAAGTCAAGAAAGAGGACTGTTTAAATGAGGCAGAAAACTTGGAAAGGGATCATGCTGTAAGGTTGAGTGAAATAGGGGTTGATGGGAAGGGTGAGGGCAGTAACAAATTAAAAATACTAAATATGAATGCACGAAGTATTAGACATAAGATGGATGAGCTTGAGGCTCTTTTGGAAATTGGCAGATACGATATTGTGGGGATAACTGAGACGTGGCTTCAAGTGGACAGGGCCTGGGAAATGAATATTCAAGGCTACACGTGCTATCGTAAGGACAGACTGACGGGCAGAGGGGGTGGGGTGGCCTTGTTGGTAAGGGAGGATATTCAGTCCCTTGCGCGGGGGGACCTAGAGTCAGTGTGGATAGAGCTGTGAAATACTAAAGGTAAAAAGACCCTCTTGGGAGTCATCTACAGGCCCCCAAACAGTAGTCTGGATGTCGGATGTAAGTTGAATCAGGAGCTGAAATTGGCCTGTCGCAAAGATGTTACTAGTTATGGGGGATTTCAACATGCAGGTAGACTGGGAGAATCAGGATGGTATTGGACCTCAAGAAAGAGACTTTGTGGAGTGCCTCAGAGATGGATTCTTAGAGCAGCTAGTGCTGGAGCCGACCAGGGAGAAGGCAATTCTGGATCTGGTATTGTGTAATGAACCAGAATTGGTCAGAGACCTCGAAGTGAAGGAGCCATTGGGAAGTAGTGACCATAATACATTAAGCTTCAATCTGCAATTTGAGGGAGAGAGGGTACAGTCGGAAGTGACAGTACTTCTGTTGAATAAAGGGAACTATGGAGCTATGAGGGAGGAGCTGGCCAAAGTTCAATGGTGCAATACCTTAACAGGGATGACCGTGGAGGAACAATGGCGGATATTTCTGTGTATAATGCAGAAGTTGCAGGATCAATTCATTCCTAAAAGGAAGAAAGATCCCAGGAGGAGGCATGGGCGGCCGTGGCTGACGAGGGAAGTTAAGAAACATATAAAGTTAAAAGAGAAAAAGTATAACATAGCAAAGATAAGTGGGAAAACGGAGGACTGGGAAACTTTTAAAGAGCAACAGAGGATTACTAAGAAGGAAATACGCAGAGGAAAAATGAGGTACGAAGGTAAACTGGTCAATAATATAAAGGAGGATAGTAAAAGCTTTTTTAGGTATGTGCAAGGCGAAAAAATGGTTAGGACTAAAATTGGGTCCTTGAAGACAGAAACGGGAATATATTACAGGGAACAAAGAAATGGCAGAGGAATTAAATGGGTACTTCAGATCTGTGTTCACTGGGGAAGACACAAGTAATCTCCCTGAGGTAACAGTGGCTGAAGGACCTGAACTTAAGGGAATTTATATTTGCCAGGATTTGGTGTTGGAGAGGCTGTTAGGTCTGAAGGTTGATAAGTCCCCGGGGCCTGATGGTCTACATCCCAGGGTACTGAAGGAGGTGGCTCGGGAAATCGTGGATGCGTTGGTGATTATTTTCCAGAGTTCGATAGATTTGGGGTCGGTTCCTGAGGATTGGAGGGTGGCTAATGTTGTGCCACTTTTTAAGAAGGGTGGGCGGGAGAAAGCAGGAAATTATAGACCAGTTAGACTCCAGCATCTTTCCCACCACTAACTGGTGGAGGTCAGACTATTATAAAGGATGAAATTACGACACATCTGGATAGCAGTAACAGGATAGGACAGAGTCAGCATGGATTTATGAAGGGGAAATCATGCTTGACTAATCTTCTTGAATTTTTTGAGGATGTAACTCTGAAGATGGACGAGGGGGATCCAGTAGATGTAGTGTACCAGGACTTTCAGAAAGCTTTTGATAAAGTCCCACACAGGAGGTTAGTGAGCAAAATTAGGGCGCATGGAATTGGGGGCAAAATACTAGACTGGATTGAAAATTGGTTGGTTGACAGGAAACAAAGAGTAGTGATAAACGGCTCCATTTCGGAATGGCAGGCAGTGACCAGTGGGGTACCGCAGGGATCAGTGCTGGGACCGCAGCTTTTTACAATATATATGTTAAGGATCTCGAAGATGGTATCAGCAAAAACATTAGCAAATTTGCTGATGATACAAAGCTGGGTGGCAGGGTGAAATGTGATGATAGGAGATTACAGGGTGACCTTGGCAAGTTAGGTGAGTGGGCAGATGCAGTTTAATGTGAATAAATGTAAGGTTACCCACTTTGGTGGCAAGAACAGGAAGGCAGATTACTACCTCAATGGAATCAATTTAGGTAAAGGGGCAGTACAGAGATCTGGGTGTTCTTGTACACCAGTCAATGAAGGTAAGCATGCAGATACAGCAGGTAGTGAAGAAGGCTAATAGCATGCTGGCCTTCATAACAAGAGGGATTGAGTATCGAAGCAAAGAGGTTCTTTTGCAACTGTACGGGGCCCTGGTGAGACCGCACCTGGAGTACTGTGTACAGTTTTGGTTTCCAAATTTGAGGAAAGACATTCTGGCTATTGAGGGAGTACAGCATAGGTTCACGAGGTCAATTCCTGGAATGGCGGGATTACCTTACACTGAAAGACTGGAGTGACTGGGCTTGTATACCCTTGAGTTTAGAAGACTGAGAGGGGATCTGATTGAGATATATAAGATTATTAAAGGATTGGACACTCTGGAGGCAGGAAACATGTTTCTGCTGATGGGTGAGTGCCGAGCCAGAGGACACTGCTTAAAAATACGGGGTAGACCATTTAGGAGCGAGATGAGGAGAAACTTCTTCACCCAGAGAGTGGTGGCTGTGTGGAATGCTCTGCCCCAGAGGGCAGTGGAGGCCCAGTCTCTGGGTTCATTTAAGAAAGAGTTGGATAGAGCTCTCAAGGATAGTGGAATCAAGGGTTATGGAGATAAGGCAGGAACAGGATACTGATTAGGAATGATCAGCCATGATCATATTGAATGGCGGTGCAGGCTCGAAGGGCAGAATGGCCTACTCCTACACCTATTGTCTGTTGAGTTGACTGAAGTATGAAGAAGGAAATGAGAAGGGCAAAAAGGGGACTCGGGATAGCCTTGGCTGAAAAGATTAGGGTGAATCCAATGAGGTTCTTCATGTTTTAAAGGAAAAAGAATAACTAGAGAGAGAATAGGACCCCACAAGGACCAAAGTGGGCATGTATGTGTAGAACTGCAGGAGATGGGTTAGGGTGTCAATGAATATTTCTCCACTGTGTTTACCATGGAGAAAGACCTGAAGACTTGGGAACTAGAGGAAATTAGTGGTGACATCTTGGGGGCAGTCCATATCACAGTAGAGCAGGTGCTAGATGTATTAGTATGTACGAAGGTGGATAAATCTTCTGATCCTGACCAGATCTATCCAAGAACACACAGAGGCTAGGGAAGAAATGGCGAGGGCCCTGGCTGATATTTTTGCATCATCCTTAGCCAAGGGTGAGGTCCCGGAATACTGGGAGGGTAGTGAATGTCGTGCCCTTATTCAAGAAGGGCTGCAAAGAAGAACCTGGGAACTATAGACGAGTAAGCCTAACATCTGTCGTAGGTAGGTTATTTGCGAAGATTCTGAGAGATAATATTCATGCATTTGGAAAGACGGTTTGATTAGGAACACCATCTCTTACTCCCAATTTCTCTGCTTCTGCTCTATCTGCTGCCAGCAGGAGAAACTCCCCTCCAGGACATCCCAGATGACCTCCTATTTCAAGGACAGCAATTGCTCCTTCCACATGATGATCAGTGCCCTCCAATGCATCTCCTCCACTTCACGCACTTCCGCCCTTCAACCCCAGTCCTTGAACCGCAACAAGGATAGAATGCCCCCCCAGTCCTCACCTTCCACTCCACTAATCTCCGGGTACAGTGCATTATTCTCCTTCATTTCCGTCACCTACAATCAGACCCCACCACCAGAGATATATTTCTCTCCCCACCCTTATTGGCATTCTGCAGAGGACATTCCCTCCGTGACTCCCTCGTTAGGCCCACACCCCCCCCACCAACCCACCGTCCACTTGGGGCACCTTTCATTGCCACAAGAAGTGCAAATCCTGTGCCTTGCCCTCAACCCCATCTCCCCCCCCCCACCCCCTCCCCACCCCTCACTTCCATCCAAAGCCCCAAAGGATCCTTCCACATCCGGCAGAAATTTTCCTGCACATCCAAACACTTCATCAGTTGTGTCTGTTACTCTTGACGTGGTCTCCTCTACGTTGGGGAGACAGGATTCCAATTTGCGGAATGTTTCAGGGGACATTTCTGGGACACGCACCCGACAACCCCACTGTCCTATGACCATTTCAACTCCCCCTCCCACTCTGCCAAGGACGTGCAAGTCCTTGTTCTCCTCCACTGCCAAATTCAGGCCACCCAAAAGCCTGGAGGAAGAAGGCCGCACCTTCTGGCTTGGGGCCCTCCAACCACACAGCATCAACATCCACATCCACTTCACGAATTTCCTCCTCTTTCCCCCCCCCCCCCCCCACCTCATCCCAGATCCAACCTTCCACCTTGGCACTGCTCTCTTGAACTATCCTGCCTGTCCATCTTCCTTTCCACCTGTCCGCATCACCATCACCACCCACCTGCATCTACCTATCGCTTTCCCAGCTAACTCACCCACACCCCCACCCTCCTATTTATCTCTCAGATTCCCCACCCCGCTGCATTCCTGTTGAAGGGTTTATGCCTGAAACGTCGATTCTCCTGCTCCTTGGATGCTACCTGACCTGCTGTGCTTTTTCAGCACTAATCTTTTTGACTCTGATCTCCAGCCTCTGCAGTCCGCATGTTCCCCTTTGATTAGGAATAGTCAACATGGCTTTGAGTGGGAGAACATGCCTCACAAATTTGTTAGAGTTCTTTGATGATGTGACCAGGAAAGTTGACGAAGGCAGGGAGATAGACGCAGTCTATATGGATTTCAGTATGATAAAGTCCACATGGTTGGCTGCTCTGGAAGGTTGGATCGCATGGAATCCAGGGAGAGCTGGCAAATTGAGCAGAGGGTAATAGTGGAAGGATGATTGTCGGATTGAAGGCATGTGACTAGTGGAACACCTCAGGTGTTGGTGCTTGGCCCGTCACTGTTTGTTATCGACATTAATGATTTGGATGAGAATGTACCAGGCATGATTAGTAAGTTTGCAGATGACACTAAAATAGTCAGTATTGTGGATAGTGAGGAAGGTTATCATAAATTGCAGTAGGACCTTGATCAGCTGGGGAAATGGGATAAGAAATGGCAAATGGAGTTTCATATAGATAGGTCTTGCATTTTGGAAAGTCAAATCAAAGTAGGAGTTTCATGGTGAATGGTAGGGTCTTAGGACTAATTGAATAGAAGGATCTTGGAGTTGAAGTGCATGGTTCTCTGAAAGTGGAGTCACAGGTAGACCGGGCTGGGAAGGCAGCTTTTGGCACACTGGCCTTCATCAGTCAGGGCATTGGGTATAGAAGTTGGGAAGTTATATTGTAGTTAGACAGGAGGTTGGTGAGGCTGTACTTGAAGAATTGTGTTCAGTTTTGGTGACCTTGTGGAAGGATGTTATTAAACTGGAAAGAGTGCAGAATACATTTACAAGAATGTTGCCTGGAATCTCACTGGTTTGAGTTATAGGGAGAGGTTGGACAAGGTAGGATCTTTTTCTTTAGAGTGTAGGAGACTTAGGGGGCATCTTATAGAAGTGTATAAGATTATGAGAAGCATGGATAGCAGGAACATACTCTATCTTTATCCTCAATTCCCCAACATTGGGCAAGAGGGCATCAGATTTTTAAAAAAATATTGTAATTGGAAAAAAACGTCCTTTACAAATTACAAAAATATGAAAATTTAATATTATAACAACAATAAACCAACTAGTAGACTGTTCTACAAAAGAACTCGCAACTACACTCATTACACATCAATAAACAAGTAAATAAATAATGCCACTTAGCATAACAAAACCTCAGCTCTCAACCTTCGAGGGCATCAATTAATAAACTTACATTTGCTCAATTCTTCCCCTCAATATTAGGCTTATTAAACCAAACCACCATGGCTAGACAAAAGCCCGAATTAAAATGGTGGACAGATCTGCTTCCAAATATTTCACAAAGGGCTGCCATGTCTTATAAAAATTGTCCATTTTCTGGTGCACCATGTTTGTAAGTGAGTCCAAAGGAGTGTTTTCCATAATTAACTTCTGCCACCCCGACAGATCCGGGTTTTCAGATACCCAGCACATCAGAATGTTCTTCCTCACACAAAAAGTGAGGATGCTAAAAGGTTTTCTCCCATGTCCATCTGAGGGAGATAAATTCAGCAAGCCCAGGAGAAGAGAAGCCAGCTCCACCTTGACTTCAGTCCCTAAGACTCCCCTCTTTTACTCCTGCCGCAGCACTCCAGTGTGTACAGAGCCTGTGACAGGACCACAGATGGTGAGTGAGGATACCAATATTTATTTTACATTTGGGGCACACTGAAGACACGTCCTGCTTAAATTTCGCAAGACAATCTGGGGCCAGTGGAGTCCCCTGAAGAATCTTAAACCGCAGAGCCTGGGTCCTATTCCAAATCAAAATCTTCTTCGCATTCTCATAAATGTTCTCCCAAACTTTCGAAGTCATCTCCACCCCAACACACTCTCCCAGACCTCCCATAATCACTCCGTCACCCGAGGAACCTCCTCCGAACAAATGAAAGAGTGCTTATAGCCTGAAGCCCCCTCTTTTTTTCTGTATCGGATCTATAACACTCAGAAGCATGGTCTCTTTTCAGATAAAATCTCTGATCTGGGGAAAAAAAAGGGAGAGGTCGCTGCTCGATAATCCATACTTGAGTTATTTGTTCAAATGATATTAATGTTTCATCTTCAAACGGGTCACCCAAACAAGAGACTCCCCGATCGCCCAGGATTTAAACCTGGGATCCATTGTCCCTGACCAGAAACCTGGCATGTCAACTATGGGAGTATGGTAAGGTGTTTTAGACATATTACCCTCCATCTGCCTCATTACCCTCGACACTTGGACATTGTTAATAACTGTTGGATTGCAGGAATGTTCGGCAACTATCCTCCTTTTGTCCAGAAACAACAGGTTAATAAGAGGACACTTTGCCTGGGAGGCCTTAATGTCCAACCATATCGATGCAGAGTCCCCACAGCTGCAATCACTTGCAAAAGGTAGAAGGGAGCTCAATTGGTATCTTGTGACATCCAGGAGATGCAATCCTCCCAACCCCTGGGGCATTTGCAAGTTTGTAAGCTTGCTTAGGGCGCCAAATCAAAGAACTAAACCAACCACTTAATTTCCGAAATGTTTGTCTAGGAAAAACCAAGGGAAGCATCTGCAGAGGGTATAATAAATAAGGAAGAACGTTCATTTTAATAAGAACAACTCAACATAGCCATGATATTGGAAGCTCCCCCCCAATCTTTGAAGGTCTTGTTCATTTGTTTGACAGGATTAAACAAAATTAGCCTTGAATAACTGGTCAAAGCTAGGGGTAACAGAGCAGCACCTATAAAGAAAACCTCCCGATGCTCACTTAAAGGGGAACCCACCTTCAATGTCCGATATTCCCCACAAATAGGGATAGCCCCACAAATAGGGATAGCCTCTGATTTTGAAAAATTGATCTTGTCACCTGAGAAAAAAGCCAAATGAATTAATGCATTGTATCTACTGGAGCACCAAAATTGCTTGGTTCAAAAGAAAACTGAGAACATCGTCCACATATGCACCTTCAACCCTACCTTTGGGGCAGCTATATTAGGGTCCCCATGAATGGCCTCTGCCAGCAGCTCAATCACCGATGTGAAGAGCAAAGATGAGAGGGGACAAACCAGAGGACACAGTCTAAAAATAAGGGCTAGGCCACTTAGAACAGAGTTGAGGAGAAACTTCTTCACCCGGTGAGTGGTGGGTGTATGGAATGCTCTGCCCCAGAAGGCTGTGGAGGTCAAGTCTCTGGATACGTTTAAGAAAGAGTTGGATAGAGCTCTTAAGGATAGTGGAATCAAGGTTTATGGGGAAGGCAGGAACAGGATACTGATTGAGGATGATCAGCCATGATCATAATCAATGGTGGTGCTGGCTCGAAGGGCAGAATGGCCTACTCCTGCACCTATTGTCGATTGTCTTTTTCGATTAGATTCCCTACAGTGTGGAAACAGGCCCTTCAGCCCAACAAGTCCACACCGACCCTCCGAAGAGCAACCCACCCATGCACATTCCCCTACGTTTACCCCAACACTACGGACAATTTAGCATGGCTAATTCACCTGACCTGCACATCTTTGGACTGCGGGAGGAAACCGGAGCACCCAGAGGAAACCCATGCAGACAGAGAGAATGTGCAAACACCACACAGACAGTTGCCTGAGGCGGGAATTGAACCCAGGTCCCTGGCGCTATGAGGCAGCAGTGCTAACCACTGAGCCACCGTGCCAGCCCTGGGCTGTTAACGGAGCACTTAGGAGAGACGCTTGCTCAGCAGACACATAAGGAAGATGCAAGTTCCTAAAAAGACTCCATTTTATCCCATCTGTCCTCACAGCATTCATACTGGTAAAGTTCAGAGTCAAACCTCTGAAGCACCTCATTGATCTTTTTAGCATCATAAGTAAGAGTCCCCTTCCCTTCCCTAATAGAGGCAATCGACTGGGAGGCACCATTCTTCTTGACCAAATGTGCCAAATATTTACCCGGCCTATCACCATGCTCAAACAGTCTCTGCTTCACAAAGGAAAGTTCCTTCCTTGCTGTATGCACTAGCATGGAGTTTAAGGTGGATTGGAGAGCTGTGATCGCTGCAGCTTAGTCACTGACGGTCTACTGTTGTATGCCGTCTCAGCTGCCTTCAGTCCATGCCTCAAGCGGACGCTGCTGCTCTCCCTTCTGTTACTGCTGGCTGGCAGAGTATGAGATAATTATCCCTGTAACATAGGCCTTAGCAATCTCCCAGAGAATGGACGGATTACCAGCTATACCTGAGTTGGTGGCCAAAAAAGCTTCAAATTCCCTCAAAGTATTCGACAAACCTGCTGTCCTTGAGGCTGAAGGGATCCATTCGCCAGTACCGTGAGCCCATTGCATCACCCTTAATCTTAACCATTAAAAATACCACTGCATGATCAGAGATGGCAATATTCCCAATCAATCAGGATACCATTCAATCTAAAAACGCTGTGGGAGTTGGGAAATAATCAATCCCTTGTGTGGCATGTATGAGGATTGGAAAAGAATGTAAAACCTTTGCCCATAGGGTGTAAACGTCTACCCACCCCAGTTCCACACACAGATCACCCAACCGTTTAGATTGTGGAGAAAACTTTGGGGGGTCCTTTGGGCATTCTATCCAGCACAGGATCCATCACGCAATTAAAGTCTCTTTCTCTCCCCCCCCCCCCCCCCCGTAATAATATGCCGTGACGCCAAGACCATCAGCTTGGTGCTTCAGTCAGAAATTTAAGAGAGTCGGCCAGAGGACAGTAGACATTCAAAGTACCATATTCCTCACCATTTATAAGGGCTTTAAGAATAACAAACCAACCATACTCATCGCTAACACAATCTATTACATTAAATGGGAGACCCTTCCAGTTGAGTATCACCACTCCTCTGCGCCTCGTACTAAAAGACTAGAAAAACAGCTGATCAAACCCACCCTGCTGCAGCTTCAATTGTTCCTGGTCATTAAGATGAGTCTGTTGTAACAGGGCAACATCCACCCTCTCAGAAGATTGGGAAGGCTACAAAAACAAACAGAGGATAACAAAGAGAAATAAGGAAGGAGAGGATCAAATATGAAGGTAGGCTAGCCAGTAATATTAGAAATAATAGTAAAAGTTTCTTTCAATACATAAGAA
Source organism: Chiloscyllium punctatum (assembly GCF_047496795.1). Taxonomy (NCBI): domain Eukaryota; kingdom Metazoa; phylum Chordata; class Chondrichthyes; order Orectolobiformes; family Hemiscylliidae; genus Chiloscyllium; species Chiloscyllium punctatum. Next base: position 16,966,618 of record NC_092753.1, read on the forward strand.
ACAAACAACAGGCAAAAGTAGACATTGGGCCACTTCAAACTGATGCTGGAAGCCTAGTGATGGGAGATAAGGAAATAGCTGGAGAACTTAATAAGTACTTTGCCTCAGTCTTCACAATGGAAGACATGAGTAATATCCCAAAAATTAAAGGGAGTCAGGGGGCTGAGTTGAGTATGGTTGCCATTACAAAAGAGATAGTACTAGAAAAGCTAAAAGGTCTTAAAAATCTCCTGTCCCTGATGGGCTACATCCGAGAGTTCTGAGGGAGGTGGCTGAGGAAATAGTGGAGGCGTTGGTTGAGATCTTTCAAGAGTCACTGGAGTCAGGGAAAGTCCCAGATGATTGGAAGATCGCTGTTGTAAACCCCCTTGTTCAAGAAAGGATCAAGACAAAAGATGGAAAATTATAGGCCAATTAGCCTAACCTCGGTTGTTGGTAAAATTCTAGAATCCATCATTAAGGATGAGGTTTCTAAATTCTTGGAAGAGCAGGGTCGGATTAGAACAAGTCAACATGGATTTAGTAAGGGGAGGTCGTGCCTGACAAACCTGTTGGAATTCTTTGAAGAGGTGACAAGTAGGTTAGACCAGGGAAACCCAGTGGATGTGGGTTAAGGTGCCACATGGGAGGCTGCTGAGTAAGGTGAGGGCCCATGGTGTTTGAGGTGAGCTACTGGGATGGATTGAGGATTGGCTGTCTGACAGAAGGCAGGGAGTTGGGATAAAAGGTTCTTTTTCGGAATGGCAGCCGGTGACGAGCGGTGTCCCGCAGGGTTCAGTGTTGGGGCTGCAGCTGTTCGCATTATATATTAATGATCTGGATGAAGGGACTGGGGGCATTCTAGCAAAGTTTGCAGATGATATGAAGTTAGGTGGACAGGAAGGTAATACTGAGGAAGTGGGGAGGCTACAGAAGGATCTAGACAGTTTGGGAGAGTGGTCCAGGAAATGGCTGATGAAGTTCAATGTGAGCAAATGCGAGGTCTTGCACTTTGGAAAAAAGAATACAAGCATGGACTACTTTCTAAACGGTGAGAAAATTCATAAAGCCAAAGTACAAAGGGATCTGGGAGTGCTAGTCGAGAATTCTCTAAAAGTAAACATGCAGGTTGAATCCGTGATTAAGAAAGCGAATGAAATGTTGTCATTTATCTCAAGCACCGTTGTGCTACTGAGACTTTATAAAGCTCTGGTTAGGCCCCATTTGGAATACTGTGTCCAGCTTTGGTCCCCACACCTCAGGAAGGACATACTGGCACTTGAGCATATCCAGCGGAGATTCACACGGATGATCCCTGGAATGGTAGGTCTAACATACGAGGAACGGCTGAGGATCCTGGGATTGTACTCATTGGAGTTTAGAAGGTTAAGGGGAGATCTAATAGAAACTTACAAGATAATACATAGCTTGGAAAGGGTGGACGCTAAGAAATTGTTTCTGTTGCCGTGGAGTGCAGTGGAGGCCGGGACGCTAAATGTCTTCAAGGCAGAGATTGATAAATTCTTGATGTCACAAGGAATTAAGGGCTACGGGGAGAATGTGGGTAAGTGGAGTTGAAATGCCCGTCAGCCATGATTAAATGGCGGAGTGGACTCGATGGGCCGAATGGCCTTACTTCCACTCCTATGTCTTATGGTCTTATGGTCTCTCTTTTCTAAGGCTCAACAACACCTTTTTTTTACTTCTAACTGGTGAATGAATCCCTCTGATATTCCGGGCGCACCATTTAAGAACGCTACTAACCATGATCCTTTGCAATCGCCTTTGACCTGCCGAGAGGGAGATTTTATCCCGCACCCCGCTGAGTATACTCAAAATAGACTCTCAGAACCTATTTACAAAAAAACCACGAGCTGTAAAGCACACAAAGGCGCTTATGGGGGACTCTACCCCCTGCCCACAGAGGGCGTTTACATTTCCCTCCCATTCCCTCTTCCAGCCCAAGTAAAGGAAGAAACCCAGGGACATTGTAAACACAAAGCCGTAACAAAAACAGTGAGCACTCTGCCAACCCCCTCGCAATAAGTCTCCAGCTCAGAGAGAAAAAAAACCCACCAACAACAGTTTCTTTGGGAAGCAAGTGCAAGAAGGAAAAGCAAGACAGAAAAAAACCCCCAGACACTACAGTCCATGTCCATAAATACATCTACATTATTTTAAAGTGTCCAAGGTGTTTTTGGCCTGCTCCAAGGAATGAAAAGACCACAGTTACCTCCTAATTAATGTGAAGCACTGCTGGGTATCTCATCGAATATTGAATACCGTGGTCCTTTAACCTTCTCAACCTCATCCAAAGATTTCCTCTTATGGATCACTGCTGCAGAAAAGTCCTGGGAAAACATTATCTTAGTTCCCTGATAGGTGAGAGCCTGCTGATCTCTTTTCCCCAACCTTCCTGACTGGATCTGCAGCACTGCAACCCGGTGAGCTCTGCCAACCTTCGCCCGGCATCCCAGCCAAGAAATTGTGGCGACCAGTTTTCAAAAGGAATCGGTGGCTGCCCACCTTCTACTTTCTCCGGCAGACCAACGACCCGGATATTTTTCCGCTGTCCTCTATTTTCCAGATCATTGACTTTGTTCAGTCAGGGCCTGAGCCTGTCTTGCAAGGGCGTGGATCAGCCCCGCTGAGGACTCAACCTCTGTCTCCGACACCGCGGCCTGCTGCTCAACCTCTTCACCTTGCTTCCCTTCCAACTCCCCCTCGTGCTTTGGCAGTATGGTTGAGATGGGCTTCAGTTGATGACGAGTCTCTTCCCTCATCTCCTGGGTCAGCTGTCAGATCACGGAGTTCCTCCACGATGTTCCACTGTGTGGGAATTTCTTTCACAGCTGCAGAGGGAGCTGCAGCCTCTATTCCTAGTTGCAGTCTCTGGCCTGCTCGCTGTTTTCGAGTGTCCCAAATGTTGAGACTTGGCCGTTTGCTTCACCTTAGTCGTTCTTGCATGCTCAAGAAAGGATTTAAATGGTTGTTTAACATTTAACAATACTTATTTCCAAAAAAAAAAACAAAAGTGGGAAGTCAAAAATATTACTACCTTGGGTTGGGATGCAGAGCTCAGCAAGGCTGATCTATTCAGATTGCCGCCATCTTGAATCCCCCAGGGCATCAGTTAAGATTAGAGGAAAAAGAATAAAAGGGAGCCCGAAGGCAACTTTTTTTTTACAAAGAGGGTGATACGCATATGGAATGAGCTGCCAGTGGAAGTCGTTGAGGCACGTACATTAAGAACACTTAAAAGGCATTTTGATAAATACATGGATAGGAATGGATTAGAAAGATATGGGGCACGTGTGGATAGGCATTTTGGTCGGTATGGATTAGTTTGGGTGAAAAGGGGCTGTCTCCATGCTGTAGGTTTGTGACGCTTTATGACTGAGGATTGGAACGGGAAAGCAGGATTCAGCGTTGAACTTATTGGAAGGTCGGGCAAGTTTGATCGTTCGTATAGCTGCTATTTTGCATGTTATTCTGTTTCAAAAATGATGACCGTGACCCTGTTGCTTTTCAGGTGTTAGTTGAAGATTGCGTTCCAGTTCTGAAGGCATATGCTGCAGAAGGAAGGCTGTTTGATTATGTTATTAATGACTTAACTGCAGTTCCTATCTCGACATCTCCAGAAGAAGGTAAACATGTTTGCACTTGTCATACTGGGCTCAATTGGCTGTGAGATGGAGCGCAATGGGGTTCAATTCCTGTATTAGGTACAGTCACCATAAAGGTCCTGTCATGTCAACCTTGCCCCTTGGCTGAAGTGGGGTGACCTTCTGGTTAAACCACCAGTCGTCTCCTCTCTCTCTCTCTCTCTCTCTCTCTCTCTCTCTCTCTCTCTCTCTCTCTCTCTCTCTCTCTCCTGTAGGTGACAGATGATGATGGTGGAGGGTTGTTTTTCAGACTCGAGGCCTGTGATTAGTGGTGTGCCACGAGGTTCGGTGCTGGGTCCACTGGTTTTTGTCATTTATATACATCATTTGGATATGTGAGCACAGGAGCTATGGTTAGTACGTTTGCAGATGACACCAAAATTGGAGATGTAGTGGACAGCGAAGAAGGTTATCTCAGAGTACAGGTGGGCCATTGAGCCAAGAAGTGGCAGATGGAGTTTAATTTGGATAAATGTGAGCTGTTGCATTTTGGTAAGACAAACCAGGGCAGGACCTATACACTTAATGGTAGGGTCCTGGGGAGTTTTGCCAAACAAAGAGACCCAGGGTTGAAGATTTGTAGTTTCTTGGAAGTGAAGTTGTAGATAGACAGGGTGGTGTAGGTGGTGTTTGGCACACTTGTCTTCATTGGTCAGTGCATTGAGTACAGTATAGGGATTGGAATGTTATATGATGGCTGTGCAGGATGTTGGTAAGGCCACTTTTGGAATGCGACATCCAATTCTGGTCTCCCTTCTACAGGAAGGATGTTGTTAAAACTGAGAGGATGCAGAAAAAATTAATACAGATCTTGCCAGGACTGGAGGTTTGAAGTTACAGGGAGAGGCTGAAAAACCTGGGGCTTTTTCCCTGCAGCATCACAGACTGAGCAGTGACCTTACAGAAGTTCATAAAATCATGGGGTGTATGGATAGGGTGAATAGCCAAGGTCGTCTTTTCTAGGATAGGGGAGTTCAAAACTAGAGGACATTGTTTTAATTTAAAAGGGACCTGTGGGGCAACTTTTTCATGCAGAGAGTGGAATGAGCTGCCAGAGGAAGTGGTGGAGGCTGGTTACAATTACTCCATTTAAAAGGGATCTGGGTCGGTATGTGATCAGGAAGGGGTTAGAGGGATATGGAACGAGGTCCGATTGTGATGTCTGGTCGGCATGGATGGGTTGGATCCAAGGGTCTGTTTCCACACTGTGTAACACTGACTCTCAAGTCAAAGAGAGACAGAAGAATAACATGTGGAGTCAGCTGATAGTAACAAAAATGAAGCCTAATTGTCCCTACAATGTTCCAGCAACTGATTTATAGGAAGGGTATATAATATAAATAACAAGTGTTAGAGGATAGTAGGAGGCCATTCAGTCTATCATGTCTGATGACATGGGAAATCATTTGTTCCGAAAGCACCTGTTAAGACCGGGGTGCAGTTTCATTTTACAGGTACATCTGTTTTTTCAATCGCAAGATAACATTCTGATCATTCCAGCTCAATACCAGTTAAAGCCGCTGTCGGTGGATCCGAAACCTGCTTCCTTAGAAATTGGGAGCTGGCCTTGGCAGAAACTGCTTTCACTTGAAGCTACTTCATGTGCAACTTGAGCCTGTGAATTGGAGGTACCCAAAATGCTTTTGGAGCATGTAACCCTGGGAAGGTGGGCTTGCAGAGATGGGCAATCCAATGGATAATCGGGGTTACAGGTTTAACTTGCTCTTTGTTTAGGCTGAAGAATACATCTTCCCCTCTCCTACACTTCAAACGTACTTCATTCACTTTGGGACAATCTGAGCTGATGAAAGACACTATATAGATGCATTTTCTTTACAATTCCTTTTTCAGTGAATTTTACAATCTGCTTCTTGTGATAAAAACATTCCACAAACTGTGAACCCTCCATTCTTCCCTGGTTCATCTTGGCCATTGTGCTAATTTGCAGGATTAGAAACTTTCTCAAAAGCTTTCATAATTTTGAACCCTGCTTGTTCTTCTTTGTTCCAATGAATCAGGCTTCAATTTTCCAATCTCCACCTCTGTACCTTTAGTGTCTGTTTATATAAAACCCAGAATACAGTTAGTGTTTTCATCAAGCCTAAGTATGGTGGTCTATCTGCACATCAAGCTCATTGTTATTTCTTTCAAAGACCCTTCTTTCACTATTCCTTCTGTTAAATTGCATTATAATTTCGAGATGTATAGCACAAAAAGGACCTCCAGCCCATCACATCTGTGTCAGTCAAAAACAGCAACCAAACTATTCTCATCCCATTTTCCAGCTCTTTGCCCATGGTACAGGTACACGTCGAAGTACTTCAGTGTTATCTGCCCTGATCGCTGAGAGTTTTAGATTCCCGCCGCTCTCTGGGCGAAAAAGATTTTCCTCCCATCTCTTCTAAACCTTAAATCTATGTCCCTAGTCATTATTCCGTCCATCGAGGAGAAACAATTCTCCTATCTACACTATCAATGCCTCTCATAATTTTGTGCATCTCGATTGCGTTCCCTCTCAATCTCCTCTGTCCGAAGCCAAACAACCCAGTCTGTCCAATCTCTTCTCATAACTGACCAACAGTCATTAATGTCCAAGATGGTGGTAACAGAGTAAGCTGTATTCAGACTCCTGAGCCTGGGGCTCGTTCGCTCCACCTGCTTTTCCATCTCTGACTACTTTTTTTTTTCTTTTTACTCTCTAATATTACTTACTTTCTTGTGGAGAACTCTGCCACAGTGCCATTGGCATTGATGGAATTGGCAAGGTGCCCAGTTCATCGGAGACGAGTTTGAGTTCCGGAGGCGGCGGAGGGAAGACAGTTTTGGGCGCAGTGTGGAACCCGGCAGCATCTGCGGTGGCTGCTTTGGTGTGGTGTGCCCAGCTTCAAGTTTGAGCCTAGTATGGGACTTGGCAGCATCGGTGGCAGATCATACAGTGGGCCCAGTGCAAACTCATGGTGGCAACATCACTGGAGGCAGGATGGCACTGAAGAATAGCAACTCTTTTCCCAGTGGTAGTGGCAAAGGGACTTGAGGCTGGCTGACTGCTGGTGTTGGTCTCAGTGTCGGGATGGAAGAGCCAGGCCCAGAGCTTAGTACTTAACACAAAGGGCTGTGCGATTACATCTATTTCCTTATTTTCTACCTTTTTATATTCTAAGTCTTGGTTTAATTTCTGTGTTTTAAGATTGTGCCAGACAGTGGCGATGTTATACAACAAATACTTTGTACAAGTACACGTAGCAGACCGGTCTAGTCCAGTCATCTCCTCTACAGCCTCTCCAGTGCTATCACATCCCTCCTGTAATGTGCACGCCATACTCCTAGTTGTGGCCTAACCAACATTTTATACAGGTCTAGCATGACCTCCCTGCTCTCAAAATCTATGGCCCGGCTAATAAAGTATACCATGTGCCATCTTTAACCTGTCCTAAAGCCTTCAGGGATTTGTGGGTCAGCATCCCAAGATCCCTCTGTTCCTCTGAGCGCCTTACTGTCCTATTAATTAAGTACTCCCTTGTCTTGTTCCTTTTTCCAAAGTGCAACACCACTCATGTATGTGCTGCCCTTGTCATTCTAGATGGCAGCAGTAGAAGAATTTGAATATTGCAATAATTAATTCAAAGAAAGATATAGCTGTGCTAGGAATCAATGTAAATCTGTGATAACAGGTCAGAGGCTGGGAATTCTCCAACCAGCTCACCACCTGACTCCCCAAATCTGTGTGCTATCTACATGGTAGAAGTCAGGAGTATGCACAGTTCCAACAGTCCTCAACATGTTCCAAACCACAAACACTAGAAGATCAAGGATGGCAGATGTGTGGGAGCACCATCACCTACAAGTTCCCCTCCAGCCACTCACCATCCTCATCCAGACTTGGAAATATATCGCCATTCACTGTCGCTGGGTCAAAATCCTGGAACTGTGCCACCAACTGGCATTGTGGATCTACCGCTAGCACATAGACTCGAGCTATATGGAATACATAGCAATGGGCTAGAGCAGTTCAAGAATATGACTCTGCTCACCTCCACGAAACCAATTATCGGCAGAGAATTTTCTTCTGTGCTGGCCTGCCGATTGACATCCATATCCTGTGAATTAATTATAAAAAAAAATCATAAGTACATCAATGATGAGTGAGCCAGTGTGAATTAAAATGAAAGCAGCAGAGGGATTTGGAAATTCAGGCATGGATTTGACAATCAAGCTGGACCTGGAGCTAACGTTGTTCAGCGAGCACTGGATAATAGGAGAACTGGACTCAGTGTGGTTTAGGACTGGGCAGATGTGGTTAAAGAAGCAAAGGTAGCAGCTAGTCTGGAGTTCATTGCAGTAGTCAAGTTTAGAGGTAGCGAATGCATAGAAGAGGGTTTCAGCAGCCAATAGTATGATGGTGGAAGTCCGAGGTCTTGCTGATTGGTCAGATCTGAGGCAAAAGCTGAACTGTTGAAAAAGACACTGAGATTATAGGTGGTCTTGTTCAGGTTGAGTAGAGGTCAGTGGAGAAGATTTGTCTCAGTGGCTAGGGAACAGAGCTTGTGACTAATAATGGTTGATAATATTGGCTTTTGTTTTGTTTTCACCCTTTTAATTATGTTTTCATAAACCCAACTCAGTTGGATGTTTAATAACAAACTTGCTGCTTTGTAACGTGTCTTTTTCCTTCTGACCTCAGAATCAACATGGGATTTCCTGCGACTTATTCTTGACCTTGCTGTGAAGGTTTTGAAACCCACAGGAAAGTATTTTACACAGGTAAGGGGCCACTCTTACATTTTTCCATGGTGTACTGATCATAGCGACGGTAAGAATGAGGACTTGACCATTGAGCCTGGTATTTATGAACAATGCATCTCGGGGAAGGATGGTACAGTCTGTGTGATGTTGTTTTGTGTCTTGGAGAGTCGGTTAGTTCTCCAGCTAGGATGATTATAACTTACCCATGTTGGCGACATAGGACTGGAGGTTCCAATTGCTTATGTCTGTTTATTCAGTGGGACAGTGGTGTGACCTGAATCGCAGACCTGGTTTCCATGTTGTTTGCACCGGTTTTCAGAGCCAGCCCTGCCCAGACAGTTGGGTCTCCGTCCTCCAGGGTGAATTCAGTATGTTGTGTTTTCATTAATTGTGCTCACCTTGGCAAACCGTCATGGAGGCTTTGAAAACTTAGTCTGTGGGTGCAAATAGGCTTGTGGCATTTTCATTTTTTTAAACTTGGCTCCCTTGCAGCGGGCAGATTGGCTCTCCAAACAGTGTCAATCTTGAGTATGGTGCATCTTGCACCCAAAATAGAAACTCGAAACCCTGTCAGGTTCCCCTCTTAACCTGTTCTGCCAGTTGCTTTAATTGGGAAAGTGCCACCACAAGAACATGTTATAGCTTGGGCAGCTCATGACACACCACTACAATATGGCTCAGTGGGTTAGCACTGCTGCCTCACAGGACCAGGGACCCAGGTTCAATTCCAGTCTTGGACGACTGTCTGTGTGGAGTTTGCGCATTCTCCCCTGGGTCTGCGTGGGTTTCCTCCCACAGTCCAAAAATGTGCAGGTCAAGTCAATTGGCCATGCTAAATTGCCCATAGTCTTAGGTGCATTAGTCAGGGGAATGGGTCTGGGTGGGATATTGGGTTGGAGGGTCGGTGTGGACTTGTTGGGCCAAATGGCCTGTTTCCACTCTGTTGGGATTCTAATCTAATGCATTCAAAAGTGTAAAGACTGGGCACTGGAATGGAATTCTTCCTTCTAATCATTTTCAGTTGTCAAATTAGTTTAATTTTTATATCCAAAGAGTTATTAGTATCTCTCTGCTTCTCTTACCCCCATGCTATTTAGTAGTCAAACATTGATATTGATGCATGGACTGCATTGTCTGCATTTTTAGTGAGGCTATGATTCTGACGTGTATGTGGGTACTTTGGTGAGTAATTTTAAGTGAGGGTAGTGCACTGTAGTTTCTGTTTTGATTGAAGTAGCAGTTTATTTGGTGAAAAACGTCTGATCACTTTAGCTTCCAATGGGCTTCTCGCCTCAGTTGGCTCTCATGAGAGAAGACGGAAAGAGAGACTTGAAAGGCAAATCACCTGATTTCTTTTGTTTTTTTAATGCTGTCCTGAGAGTAGGTCCTGTGATAGGTCCTTGCAAGATATTCATCAACAGAGTATACAAACTGGGGTTGGATTAACTTTTGTGCAGTGGTTTTCTTTCACTGTGTGCTCTGTGGAGGCAATACAGATAGTGTGCACCAGGTGGTGAGCTGCCCATGTATAGCAGTCTTGAAGAAGACAACTTGTGATTTACAACCAACTGATCAGAGCACTCTGTGTGTAATTTGTAGTTATGCATGCCTTCATGTCTTCATATGTTTGTTGATGCATGGTGGCAGTCTTATATATTAACTTTTCAAATTCATTTTCTATTTGCAAACTTTTACGAAAATGAAGGCCTCACTACCTGCTTGAATGTAAAAGATTGCATTGCATTATTTACAAAGAAGAACAGGGCAATGTATGGTTATCTTGTTGTGGTTTATGGAGCTTTGCTGTCCTCTGTGCTTCCTGCAGTATGTCAGAGACTACCTTTCAAAAGTAGTTAATTTAGCTGGGACATCTTTAAAGAGGTATTGCAACAGTGAAGAGTCCTTGTTGAGACAAATCCAGCTTTATATTTAAAAAAGAGTCCAAATCACATTTACATGGTATGTCTGGGAATAGCCTGCAGGAGTGGCTGTGTCCACTGTGAATTAAAAATACTGAATTAAATGCCTGATGTGCTGTTATAAGCAAAGACCGATCTGCTAGTCTGAGACTGTATTAATTTATGTGGTCAGCAGCCCCTCTCATCCCATTTTTAGATTTGATCAGGAGAGTGTGTTGCACCTTGGGTGATGCTGGCATCGTGGTCATGTCACTGCACTAATAATCCAGAAGCCTAGGCTAACGTTCTAGGCACATGAGTTCAAATCCTGCCAAGGCAGAAGCTGAAATTTGAATTCAGTTTTTAAAAAAAATTAATGGATCAAAACCTGATTATTATTAAATTGGAGGGGGTTCAGAAAAGATGTACCAGGATGTTGCTGGGAATGGAGGGCTTGTGTTATAAAAATAGGCTGGATAGGCTAGGCCTTTTTTTCACTGGAGCATAGGAGGTTGAGGGGTGATCTTAAAGTTTATAAAATTATGTGGGGGATAGATAGCATGAATTGCCAAGGTCTTTACCCCAGGGTAGGGGAGTCCAAACTTGGCGGCTTATTTTTAGGGTAAGAGAAGATTTTTAAATTACATGAAGGACAACTTTTATTTTGCACAGTGGGGTTCATCTTTGGAATGAAGTGATGGATGTGAACAGAGTTACAATGTTTAAAAGGACCTTTGAATAAGTATGTGAATAGGAAAGGTTTAGCAGGATGTGGACCAAACGCAGGCAAGTCGGACTAGTTCACTTTGGGAACACAGGCGGCATGGACTAGTTAGACTGAAGGATCTGTTTCCATGCTGCATGCAGATCCCTATGATACCAGCCTAATGACAACAGTTGATTGTTGTTAAAAATCACTAATGTCCTTTTGGAATGGAAATCTGCCATCATGACCTGGTCTCAACTACATGTGACTCCAGCCCCACAGCAATGTGGTCAACCCATACCTACTGTCTGGGCAATTGGGGATGGGCAATAAATGCGGGCCTGATGAGTGACTACCACATTCCATCAACAAACAGAAAAGAAACTTTAAATTTCTTTCTGAATGTTAAGGTTATGTCCAGCCTTCAGTGTTGGGTGACATTCCTGGTAACAGATGGAGTTTCTACATGATTGTAAAGAGGTGAGAAGTTATGGTACGATTGTGTGGTAGTCAGGGCGGCACGGTGGCTCAGTGGTTAGCACTGCTGCCTCACAGCGCCAGGGACCTGGGTTCAATTCCAGCCTTAGGCGTCTGTCTGTGTGGAGTTTGCACATTCTTCCCGTATCTGCGTGGGTTTCCTTCGGGTGCTCCAGCTTCCTTCCACAAACCAAAGATGTGCAGGTCAGGTGAATTGGCCATGCTAAATTGCCCATAGTATTCAGGGATGTGTAGGTCAGGTGCATCAGTAAGGTGAAATGGAGAGTAATAGAGTAGTGGAGTGGGTCTGAGTAGGCTGCTGTTCGGAGGGTCGGTGTGGACATGTTGGACAGATGTCCTGAAGAAGGGCTCATGCCCGAAACGTCAATTCTCCTGCTCCTTGGATGCTGCCTGACCTGCTGCGCTTTTCCAGCAACACATTTTTCAGCTCATGTTGGACAAATGGCCTGTTTCCACACTGTAGGAGTCTATGACTGTAGGGTGATTTTTCACATGGCAGTGCTCATTCTGTGGCCTCTTGTGTGTGAGATGTGTGGGTTGGGGAATTAGATGCAGGGGTTCCATATCCTGATTTGTCTTGATTTACTGTTGTCACGTGCTGAGATACAGTGAAAAGTACTGTTTTGCATGCAAACCCAAGCAAATCGTACCTTATGCACATCGGGGTAATAGAACGGAATGCAGAATATAGTGTTAAAGCGACAGAAGGTGCAGAGAAAGATCAGCCTTAATATTAGAGGTCTCTTCATAAGTCTGATAATAGCGGGGAAGAAGCTGTCCTTAACTCTGTTGGTACGTGTTCTCAAACTTCTGCCTGACAGAAGAGGATGAAAAGGAGTATAACCATGGTGGGAGGGATCTTTGATTATGTTGGCTGTTTTCCTGATGCCGTCGAGATGTGCAGTGTGTGACTGATTTTTCTGATCAGTGAAGCAGGGATGCTGAGAGTTCAGACACATTGACCTCCACACTCGTTCTTGCTGATTGGCAGAACAGGAGGGTAGAGCCTTACAGAAGGTCCCTTTGTGAATCTGAGCTGCAACGTAAGAACTCCGTCTGTGAACAGATGGTCGCATTAAAAGAAAGACCAAATCTTTGGGAGTGTTGTAACATTGTCAGAAAGAGGTCCATAACTCTTCAAAAAAAAAACAACAAGCTGTAATAAATAGAACCCAGTTGCCTGGCTGCTTGGTCTGCCTCATGTATGCTGCCAAACTCTAACAGTGGATTGAGTTCAAGTCCCATCAGGGAATGTTGTAAAACTGAATTCCAAACATCTGGTAACCTGTGGACAGGCACCAGGAAGAAACTCCTTAAGCTGTCCTGTGATGTAATGACCGACTTGATTCAGGAATGTTCTTTGGTGCTGGACCCTTCCACACCCCTGCCTGTCTTGTTCCAGGCTGTATTGCTTGCTCAATGCCCTGTAATGAGGCCGAACAAGCCAATCAGTTATGTGCCCTGTTGCTTTGAAAGGTCTGTCTCTCCCACCTTCTGCACAATGAGTGCTGCGTCATCAGTATTTACTTGACAGCAATACAAATGACGAGAGAAATGGAGCAAAGTACTAGACAATCTGACATTGATTATAACACAGAACCACAGAGCGCTGGGTGACCGAGCATCCACTCTCAATGTAAAAACAAAGTGCTCGAGAAACTCAAATGGCAGCGTATGTGGAGAGAGAATCAGTTGATGTCATGAGTCCAGTGTGACACGTCAGAACCGAAAGCGACTGGAAAACGTTTTATTTTTGTTTATAGAGGGCAAGGTTGACAGAGAATCAGGGGCAACAAGTTGACAGGATGACCGTTTCAAAGGGGGAGGGAGGCAAAGAAATGAAGGTGGCCAATGCTGCATCAGTTCTCAGTAAAGGGATGAGCTGTGGGTAAATCCTCGAGGGAGGGATCACGGTGGAGGAACGTCACTGGAGACCGGTGAAAGGGTCTGTGCAATGGGGAGAAGCCTCCTGATTATATTACAGAAGCATGGTGTACTGGGTAATCAGGACTGAGCACAAATCAGACATGAGTTATAGGATGCCAGGGACTTCTGATTAGAATAGTTCACAGTCAGGAGGAAGGGGCCTTGGAGTACTCAAGGAATTGAGAGTTTTGGAGTCATCTTGGCAGGATATGCGGACTGGCAAATGTCTTGCTGAAGATCACTATCTGCCCTCTCTTAACTGATGGACCAGTTACTCTGTGTTAAACACAACTTGGAGAAAGCACTGAGGGTACTCTGAGATGGAACTCAGATTAACATTTCTTCCATGTGCCTATCCAAGAGTCGCTTAAATGTCCCTAATGTCTCTGACTCTACTACCACTGCTGGCAGTGCATTCCACACACCCACCACTCGCTGTGTAAAGGACCTACCTCTGACATCTCCCCTAAACCTTCCTCCAATCAACTTAAAATTAAGCCCCCTCATGATAGCCATTTCCGCCCTGAGAAAAAGTCTCTTGCTATCCACTCTCTATGACTCTCATCATCTTGTTTACCTCTACCAAGTCACCTCTCATCCTTCTTCGCTCCAGTGAGAAAAGCCAATTCTCTCTCAACCTTTCTTCATGAGACATGCCCTCCAATCCAGGCAGTGTCCTCGTAAATCTCCTCTGCACCCTCTCTAAAGCTTCCACATCCTTCCAATAATGAGGTGACCAGAACTGAATACAATACTCCAATTGTGGTCTAACCAGGGCTCTATAGAGCTGCAGCATAACCTCGTGGCTCTTAAACTCAATCCCCCTGCTAATGTAAGGCAGCACATCATACACTGCCTTAACAGCCCTATCAGCTTGGGTGACAACTTTGAGGGATCTAAGGACATGGACCCCAAGCTCCACCTGTTCCTCTACACTGCCAAGAATCCTGCCTTTAACCCTGTATTCTGCATTCAAATTCAACCTACCAAAGTGAATGATTTCACACTTTTCCAGGTTGAATTCCATCTGCCACTTCTCAGCCCAGCTCTGCATCCTGTCAATGTCCTGTTGCAACCTACAACAGCCTACCACTGGTTGGTGAAGCTATCCACCACTCCACCAACCTTCGCATCATTGACAGATTTACTAACCCACCCTTTCACATCCTCATCCAAGTCATTTATAAAAATCACCAAGAGCAGAGCTCCCAGAACCGATCCCTGTGGAAAACCATTAGTTACCGAGCTCCAGGCTGAATACTTTCCATCTACCACCACCCTCTGTCGTCTTTGGGCCAGCCAATTCTTTATCCAGACAGCCAGATTTCCCTGTATCCCATACCTCCTTACTTTCTGAATGAGCCTACCATGGGGAATCTTATCAAACACAATGCTAAAATCCATGTAGACCACATCTACTGCTCGACTTTCATCAATGTGTGTTGTTACATCCTTCAAAGTTTTCAGTAAAGCTTGTGAGGCATGACCTGCCCCCCTCAAACCGTGCTGGCTATCTCTAATCAAAACTATGGTTTTCTAAGTAATCATAAATTCTGTCTCTTAGAATCCTCTCCAATGCTTCACCCATCACTGACGTGAGACATCCTGAAGGACACATCTGCCAGGCTGGACCTGGTGCAGATGGTCAGAGAACCAAAATGTGGAAATCTGCTTGATTTTTGTTCTTGCCAGTCTACCCATCAAAGGTGCATCTGTCTGTGCTGGTGATAAAGCAGTGATTATCTTACAGCCCATCTGCACAGTAAGAGCATCCTCCATTGTAGTTGTGGCATCATAGCACTGCATAGTTGGATGGATCAGCAGCTTACACCTGGACGTTGTCATCATGGCCCTGGTCTGAACATGATTCAGAAACTCCATAGGTGGAGGTTCGTTCACTGTTCCTGGCTTTTGAAAAAGCTGAGCATTCGGGAGCCCCAGTAAAATTGAAGTCAGTGGGAATTTTGGGAAAACTGTTGAAGTCAGATGGAAATGGTTGTGGTTGTTAGAAGACAGTCATCTGGAGGACTTCCTCAGCATATCGTCCTACCCAATCATCCTCAATTGTTGGACAAGTGACCGCCACACACTCATAACGTCTGAAGTGGGGACTTTTGCTGTGCTGTGATCATCATTCAGAACTGCTTAGATACTGACAGAGTTCATGTCCACGTACAGCAAGA
This sequence comes from Chiloscyllium punctatum, assembly GCF_047496795.1. Taxonomy (NCBI): domain Eukaryota; kingdom Metazoa; phylum Chordata; class Chondrichthyes; order Orectolobiformes; family Hemiscylliidae; genus Chiloscyllium; species Chiloscyllium punctatum. Next base: position 16,982,216 of record NC_092753.1, read on the forward strand.
CCTGACCAATATCAAGGCATCAGTTGATTAGCAGCAATTAATCTTCATGCTCTGTAGGTGCCCTATAATGATGATCTCCAATGACAGAGAATCTAATGATAGGGAGTTTTGAGAAGATTTGTAGCTCAGGTTGAGGTTCTGGATGTAGGTTTACTCAGTGAACTAGAAGGTTCGTTTTCAGATGTTTTGTCACCATTCTAGGTAACCTCTTCAGTGAGCTGTGGATGAAGCACTCGTCGTGTAGCCCGCTTTCTATTTAAGTATTTGGGTTTCCTTGGGTTGGTCATTTCCTGTTCTTTTTCTCAGGGGGTGGTAAATGGGATCCAAGTCAATGTGTGTGTTGATAAATGGGATCCAACTGGAACTTTATCACCCCGAGAGGAAAAAAACAGGAAATGATCTCACCACAGGAAATGACATCACCAACCCAAGGAAACCCAAACACACAAATAGAAAGCGGGCTGCACCACCAGTTCTCCATCCGGAGGCTCACTGAAGATGTTACCTCGTATGGTGACAGAAACATCTGAAAACGAACCTTCCAGCTCAGCGAGCAAACCTACATGTGGAATCTAATGATCTCATCTTATCTTCCCCTCAGCTCCCTCCCTGCGCCTTAATATTCAGTGTCTACCATTGCTAAATCTCCAGAATCAACAACCAGGGGGTTACTAATGCCCACAAACTGAACTGTTACTACAATAACAGGTCAAAGACTGGGAGTTCTGTCTTGAATAACTCACCTTTTGCCTCCCCACCATCTAAACCAGTCTGAAGTGTGACTTGGAAGTCCTAGCTAAGAAGTAGGGACAGTGCCACTGTGCCTTGAACCATGTGAATTGTCACCAGATCACCGTCATGGAGTCAAATTCCTGGAACTCCCTATGTCATGATATCACTGAAGTACTAGCTATGCACAAGTGCAATCGTTGGAGACAGTTGCTCACCACCAACCTGAGGGCATTTGGGAGTAGGTGATGATTACTGGCCTTGCAAGTGATGTCCAAGTCTCAGAATAAAATAAAATGACAGAACTGCGTTGTAGTAATACAGAATTTCATATTGGTCTATTGATGTAAATATCCTGCCTGATGATTGTAACAGTTCTGTAATGTGAAAGAAAGCAATACTGGAGAAACACATTTGGTCTGGCAACATTTGTGGGAAGGAAAATGGAGCTAAAGTTTCAAATGCAAAGACTTCTCTGTAATATAAGTTCATTAACTTATGTAAAGTTGTGCACTAGCACAATTGTTCCTCATACATACATCACATTTTTGGTACATGTATTCTAAGATGTTAAGCCTCTGGATTAGCCAGCTGTATATTCGCAGGCAGCATTTCCCCTCGAGATTTCAGGCTGGAGCTAACGTCAATGGTTGGTATGACTGGATGGAGAACCGCCAGCATGAAGTTCATTGTTTAGTAGTTGAGTCATTTCAAAATGCCTGCCTTGTGAGTTCTGAAGTTTTGCTGCCTGTCTCTAGATGATAAATCTTCCGATTAGGTCAGTAACCTCCAATAAAAAATCCGAAACTTGACATCTTATGAATTCTGAGTGTGGTTTTAAAAAAAGTTCCTGAAAGAAATTGCCTAATATCTTCACTCTCCTTTTGTCCTCTAGGGTAACTGTGCAAACTTGACAGACGCACTAGCGATGTATGAACAGCAGCTGAACAAACTCTACTGCCCTGTGGAATATTCAAAGAAAGTTGTATGTGTTCCATCTTACGCAGAATTGTATCCTTTTCCCTGCTCCCTGATGCATTTGCTTTGCAAGTAATTTAAATGTTAGATTCCTTTTTAAATAGCTGCGCTGCCTAGATTAGTATTGCCGTGTAGGGAATTCCCCAGTATTTTGATATCCCCCAGCATTGAGTGGAGCTTAAGGGCAATACATCTTTGGAAACACACAACTTCTTTTCTGATTTTAACTTGACAGAAGTTTGACTGTACGGTGCTCCTAAATTAGAGGTAATGAATTGTGACCCAGTTTAATAGCTCATTGACTTTGAAATTCTTATCCTTCTATTCAAATCCTTCCTTAGTCTTGTTCTTCCCACTCTTCTATACTCTTATCTAGCTCTACATTCCTCTGAAAACTCTGCTTCCCTTTAACTTTTGGCCTTTTGCTGCATTCTTCTAACTTCCATCACCTCGGCATTGACAACATTGCCTCCGCTTGCTTTGGTCTTGAGCTCCGGGGTTCCCTGTACAAACCTGTATGTCGTTTTTATATAGAATCCCTACAGACCCCTCGGCCCAACAATTCCACACCCACCCTCCGAAGAGTAACCAACCCAGACCCGTTCCCCTACTCTATATTTACCCCTGACTAAGGCACCTAACCTCCATGAACAGCATGAACAATTTAGCATGGCCAGTTCACCTGACCTGCACATTTTTGGACTGTGGGAGGAAACTGGAGCACCCGGAGGAAACCCACGCAGACACGGGGAGAATGTGCAAACTCCACACAGACAGTCGCCCAAGGCTGGAATCGAACACGGGTTCCTGGTGCTGTGAGGCAGCAGTGCTAACTGCTGAGCCATTGTGTCGTCCCATTTTGTATTCAACTTTTAAGAGTATCCCATCCTTGACCCATTCCCATACATTTACCCCAGACTCCTACACCTAACTTAGACATCCCTGAACAGTATGGGTAATTTAGCATGGCCACTTCACCTAACCTGTGCACCCTTGGATTGTGGGAGGCAACCGGAGCACCCAGAGAAAACCCACGCAGACACGGGGAGAATGTGCAAACTCCACACAGACAGTCACCCGAGGCTGGAATCGAACCTAGGACCATGTTGCTGTGAGGCAGCAGGGCTAACTACTGAGCCACCGTGCCGCCCTTAAATCTATTTACTTCTCCCTTAAGATGCTCCTCAGAGTACACCACTTTGTTGCAATAGCTCCTTATTTGACGTTGTATCAGATCTTGTTTGCTCTTCCACTGAAGTGTTTTGAGGTATTTGACTGTGCCACTGGCATAAGTGCAAATTATTAGACATATTGCTTTACAGTTTGAAAGGTAAGGTTGATACAATTGCCCGCTTGTGTAGTTTTACATAGGATTTCATTGATAATTTTATGTTGCAAAATTTGTAGCAGTGATGACAGCATTAGAGCTAATTATTGAAGGCTTGTAGAGCTGATCAGAACAGAAGAGCAGACAACTGTCTAAAGAACTGACCAGCAATGGGGAGCACCCTAGCAATAGCAATCATAACATAGTAATCTTAGCATGTAGATTGAGAGCTTAAAATAATCAAGTCCAGAGTGAAAAAGAAAAATTGGACTGAGTACGATTTTTAAGAGGTGAGAATAGAGCTGGTAAAAAACAAGCATTTTCGCAGATGGGTGGCGATAGTCAGAAGCGTCTACATCAGTAAAACAGAACAATATTCATCTGAAGAACAAAAAGAAACTAGCCATGGCAGGTTTTTTAAAATTTATATTTGCACAGTGCGTGGGTGTCCCTTGCAATTGCAGTTTTTGTTGTACATCGCAGTTGTGGCATGTAAATAAGTAAGGACAAAATTGAATCATAAAAAAGCATACAGTAAACAAGGAGGATGACAGTAGGTGGTAAAACAATGTCGGAGAAATAAGCCAACCAAAACTCAGTTGAATTGTCAAGGAGTGTGGACGTTGAGAGTTAAACCAGCTTCTGTGATTGCCTTCAAAGGGGACAGTGAGCTGCCATGTAGTGCTGCTGCCAACCTTGGGCAGTAGATGTACACAGTGCTGTTCAGGAGGCCGTTTCAGAATGTTTGACCCAGTGATACCGTAGGGACAGTGGCCTATTTCCTCATCAGGACGGTGAGTGGCTTGGAAGGGAACTTGCAGGTGGTGGTTCCCTCCTATCTGCTGGCCTTGTCCTTCTTGATAGTATAGGCAGTGGGTTTAAAGGTGCTGTCTCTTGGTGAGTTAACTGCAGTGCATTTTGTACATGGTATACACAGCTGCCACTGTGTATCATTTGGCGTAGGGAGTGAATGTTGAAGGCAGTGGACAGGGTGCAATTCAAGCAAATGTCTTTGTCCTGGACGACCTGGAGTGTCTCAGACTCAAACAGCAAAACTGTGAAGGGGAGTCCGCCTGTTTAAAAGCCCTCAGCTCCAAATGCCGGGTCTATTAAATAATTAACATTCTTATGATTACAGGAGGCTGGCTTGTTTTGGCAAGACATTAAAAAGATCATAGCGCATGAGAGGAAATCTAAGATGAGATGACAGTAGGTATTTATAACCCAACTAATTTTACAATGAAGCCTTGATCCTGATGGATTACAACCAACCATTTTCAGAGGTTAGAGAAGAGATATCAGAGCTATTATCTATTTGAAAAAGAAAGATTAAGCAGAGAATTAGTGCCAGATGAAGACAAAGTTGGCCTTGATGGTGCTGGATACCTTTTTATAAGGTTTCCCATTAGTCTAAATTCTGAGGTGAGCTCGAAATGAGTGCTGAAACATAATACTTTATTGCAATACTCACATTACTATATTTGGAAAGGAGTGTCAAAACATGCCTAGGGGACCCGAGACTGATTAATTTAAATTTGGTGCTAGGAATAAAAGAATCCGTGCCTGTAGACGGAACTGAAAAGAAAGATTAGTGACTGAAGATGTCACAGCCACCACAAAAGCAAAGGTTATGCTTGACCAAGATTTGATGGAGGTCAGAACATGTAGAATTGAAATAAGTTATGGAGTGGATTGCGAACTAGTTCGGAAAGAGATTAAAGATGTTAGAAGTAGACACTCAGACTGGTGCAAGGAGGGAAGTGATGTTTATTCTACAAGGATTGTTGCAGAGATCACTTCAGTAACAGTGCCAATATAATTTACATATCACCTTTTTAATTGTTACAAAATGCTCTGTAACACTCGAGCAGTAATAAATTAAACTGTTAACGTTGAGCCGCACCAGGAGATGTCAAGACATGTGGTCAAAGGCTTAGTTAAATAGAGAGCACCAAAGTAGCAAAGAGATTTGCATGCCATTGGTGGGACAATTACAATCCAAGGTGCTTAAGGGGTCAGAATTAGCGAACCCTAATTCTGGAGAAGGTTAGACAGTAAGGGACAAGGGCATTGAATGATTTGAAAAAATGGATAAGGGCTTGTGTTAAGACAGAATTGAGCTGGGAGCCAGTATCGATCAGCAAGTGAATGGACACTTGTGAGTGAAGTGTCAGCAGCAGAGTTGTGGATGAACGCACACCTATGGGAGATGGGAGACTGACCAGAGGAGCATTGGAATTGTTATAGTTAAGGAAAGGAAAGGAATGAGGATTTCAGCAACAGATGAGCTGAGGCAGTATCTTGAATGATACTTCAAAATGAGGCAGCGATGGAAACGGATATGTGGCTGAGAGTTCTCTTGGAAATAAAGAGCCACAGCTAGGTTGCAAATGGTTTGGCTTAAGTTCAGATAGTTGTCAGAGAGGAAATGGAGTTTAAGCTTATAGGGTCATAAAAGGGAACAAGGGTAGGTCACCCAGCATGTCACACCTGCTCTGATCATGGCTGGTATACTTGTGGCCTGAACTCACTATCCAGCCTGCTGCTTATAACCCTCCACTCTCTTTTTGATCAAAAATCTGTCCTGTTCAGTCTTGAATAAATTCAGTGTCTTGGCCTCTGTTGCTCTGTGGGGAAAAGAATTTCCAAGATTAACAATCCTGAGAGAACTCCATTTCCATTTTAACGGAAGACCCCTTGTTTCTAATCTATGCCCCCCAGCTTCTAGGATTCTGCGTTGAGGGAAATGTACTGTCAACATCTATCCTGTCAACCCCATGCAGAACCTTCCACTTCATATAGATTACTGCCTGTTCTTCTAAATGTCAATGAATACTAAAAACACAACTTTTCCCAGTAAGATAATCCCTATAACCAGCATAATAAAACTTTCTCTGAGTTCCTTCCAATGTAAGTATGAAGTCATGTGATCAAAACTGTACACCGTGTGGTCTCACCAGTGCCTAGTACAGTTGCACTAAAGCACCACTACTTTTATACTCCATCTGGTTTTAAAGATCAGCATTCAGTTTTAAAAATCACACAAACACCAGGTTATAGTCCGACAGATTTATTTGGAAGCACTAGCTTTCGGAGTGCTGCTCCTTCATCAGGTGGTTGTACATTCAGTTTGCCTTTGTCATCACTTGGTGTACCTGCATACTAACTACTTGTATCACGTGTATCCCTCTGCAATTTCTCTTTTAATGTGTGGCTTTTTGTTCTTGCCAAAGGATCACTTCTGAGAGGACAGCAGGATGAATGTTTTCTGTCTCATGAGGAACTCTAAAACAGGGGCACACTGTATAAAACTAAGTGTTACCCATTTAAAACACAGAAATTTCTTTTCTGAGAGCATCATTGGTCTTCGACATTGTCTTGCCTGGAGAGCAGTACAGCTGGCCATTCACAGAATCCCTGCAGTGTGGAAACAGGCCCTTCGGCCCAACAAGTCCATGCCGACCCTCTTAGGAGTAACCCATCCTGACCCATTCCCCTACTGTCCTATATTTATCCCTGACTAATGCCCCAAACCTGAACACGATAGGTAATTGAGCATGGCCAGTCCACCTAACCTTTGGACTGTGGGAAACAAGAGCATCTAGAGGAAACCCATGCAGAGAGTATGTAAACTCCTCACAGTCACCCAAAGCTGGGATCGAACCCAGGCTGCTGGTGCTGTGAGGCAGCAGTGCTAACTAAGCCACCATGTTCACAGGCAATTCTAAGTTAAATAACTACTTGACAAAGGAGCAGAGGATGAAGCAGGGGCCAGGCAGGAAAGTGGAGGTAAGGCCACAGTCAGGTCAGCCACGATCTTATTGAATGGTGGGACAGACTGGGAGGGGCTTCTATTCCTTGTGATATAGTAGGTGGCTTTGATCTTTGTGACAAAGTGCCATGTGCTGCTTACACTTACTACTAAAGGAGAAACCTTCCAGTAAACACAGGTTAATAAGGTGATGAAAAGTCGGAGGGTAATATTTTTAACTTTCTAAAGCAACACTCTGAAAAAGCGTAGATAAACTTGTAGTGTGGGAGGAGGCTTGTGTAGATTGTAAATAGCAATGTGCACCTGTAGGATTGAATGGCCTGTTCTGTGTTTGGAATACTACATAACACTGTAGAACAAAAATAAGAGTAGCACTGTCTGCTAATTATCTCCAACCTGGACATTGCTGCATGCAATGAAGCAAATTTAGTGCACTGAAGAGGATTTGAGAAATAGCTTTTCAAAGAAATCTTTTCAGAGTTTGACCTTTGGATAATGGCAATAAATGACTGTTCCGCTGTCCAAATTCACCATCTCGACAAGTAGGTATTTGCTGTAACATTTATTCCCCTCCATGAAACGCCAGATGTTAAAGAACTTAGACAGAGGCCAGTCATCTACTTTGTCAGTCAAAATACATGTATACTGACTAGAACAGCACAGATGTAACACGCTGCCTTCTCTATGTCCTGTTTATACACCAAGGTTCTCACCCAGTTATCCCTTAATTAACGTATAATACCTCCAATTCCCTGGTTCCATTTGCTGTCTGTCTGCTATCTGCGCCAGACCCTACTAGATGATGCCCCCCCCCCCCCCCCCACCCACCCTGGATATCCATTCTTTCTATTTTCCTGTTTCTGCCCACCCAGTTTAATTTTGAATATGGTACTAATGCCCAGACGCTCCTGACGATGTTTCAGGTAAAGTTATTCTGATTATAAACAAAAATAAAGTAAATGAACTGATTGTATTCCACATGGTGGAAATTCATCGTTACGTTATTTTAGTCATTTAGTCATGCTGCACGTGTAACACATGATATTCTGTTGTCTCTGCTAGGCTTGGAGTCCAGTTAAACGTTCATGTACATTGTTTTGACTTATCCCTAAGCCATTGAAGTTTTTTGAAAGATTTGTTTTACTGGATTTGTTTCATCAATATTGCGTATTGCAAATCTTCCCTGGATCCGAATAGGGACTGAAACATGACAGAAGAGTGAACAGCTTATTAATATGAAGCTGTTTTATTTCAAATTGTAAAAATCTTTGATATTAGTTTTGGCTCATGATGTCAGTGATTTGAAGCCTTGGTTGTAGATCACCCTTATTTGATTTGGCATGCCCAATGGAATGGCTTTTACAGGTCACGTCAGACTGTCTCCCCAAGGTGGCTTCCCAAATTAGTTCTAATTTGTGAAATTCTTCCCTCAATTTAACCATTACACCATCGGTCATAAAAATAGATAAAAGCTAAAATAGGGAATAGACCTTTTGCTTCTGGCCAGCATTTAATCTCAACAAGCAAATATTTCTCAGAGTCTTTGCACAATCTAGGTCAAAACCTTTAATCTCTCTTCCTTCACCTCCCCATGCAAGCTAATCTTCAATGTTGCCCATTCCACCCTTGATGACTACAGTGAATTCCATGGTACCTCACCTGCCTGTGCAGGGCGTTCACTAGCTGTCAGTCTCTTGCATTTAACCTTGTATCTATGTCTCCTCTTTCTTAAACTGCTCACTTTCTGAAAGTGGCTACCTTCTACTTGTCTTTTTTTTTGTATTGTTATAGACATGTGCAGCGCCTTGTCTGGATGGCCTAATGAAAATAAACCAACCCTTACATAGTTGTCAAGATCTACAGCATAAAGGTCCTTTGATCCACCATGTCCACAACAGTGAAAAGCAGACACAACTTCTCTAATCCCCCTCTCCAGCACTTGGTGCATAGTTCTGTATACCTTGGCATCACAAGTGCGGATCTTTTCTAAACTGTGATGAGGGTTTCTGCCTGTACGAACCTTTCAGATTCCCACCAGCCTCTGGGTGAAAATGGTTTCCTTTGCCTACTCTAAACCCTGTTCTATCTACGCCCCTTTATAATTTTATACACATCCATCATGACCTCTCTCAACCTTCTTCTGCTCTGAGCAAAACGACCAATTTCTCTCCTTAACTGAAACTCTGCAGTCCATGCAACATCCTGGTAAATCTCCACTGCATCTTCTCCAATGCTGTCACACCCCTCCTGTAACATGGATCCCAGAGCTGCATACAGTACTCCAGCTGTGACCTAACCAACAGTTTATGCAGTTCTAGTATAACCTCCCTACTCTTAAACACACTGTCTCAGCTCATGAAGGCAAGTGAATGCCTTAATCAGTTTAAGCACTGACCTGCTATTTTAATGGGCCAGTGAACATGCGCACCAAGATCTCTAACTGCTTCCAGGGACCTACCATCCATCATGTATTCCCTTGCCATATTTGCCCTGCCCAAGTGCATCATCTGTCACTTATTCAGATTGAGTTCTATTTGCCACTGATTCGCCCATCTGATCAGCTTGTCGGTATGCTCTTATAGTCTAAGGCTATCATTCTCCATATTTATCACCCTCCCAACTTCTGTATCATCAAACTCGCTGATCAGTCCTCCTAATTTCAAGCTGTAAGCCTTTCATTCCCGTTTTTAAGTTTTAATATTTCATGTTTATGTACATCCTAACAAATATGCGCTGTATCCACTTTAAACGTCCCTTTCGTATTGCTGCTGCTTTCGATGATTTTAGGCATCGCTGACAAGGCCAGTATTTGTCTCCCATTCCTGATTGCAGTTAAACTGAGTGGCTAGCTTGGCCATTTTAGAGGACAGTTCAGAGTCTTTGGGTCTAGAGTCGTGTAGACTGAACCAGGTAAGGACAGCAGGTATTCTTAGTAAACCAGATGGGTTTTCAGGTAAGTTTTAAAACTGAGGTCTTGCAGAATGTCTCCAATTTCATTATGAACTTGGTATTTATCGTGCTTTCTGGCCTTGAACCCGTCCTGATTTTGTAATCTCCGTAGAACACGCAGTTCTCAAATTCTGTTGTCCCACCTTCGCTTTACCAGCTGTATATTCTACTGTACAGGCCATAAGCTTGTCTCCATCTCTTGCTTGAACACACTCCTCCGTACTGTTTATTTCCTCAGTCAATCTTCAGGTGATCTATTCAGAAATCACCTCCCTCGCTTCACCATCCATTTCTATTCCTTTGTGACGTGCCTTGTGATGTTTTCATACTTGTGAAATTATTCTGTAAGCCCAAGTCATTGGTTCAGTATGTCTAAGTGATTCCATGTGACTAAACAAGGCTCCACAGACTGCTCTAAACACATATCGTACATCTTGCGCTTTCATGTAATTTGTCAGAGTATTGCAAAGCTTAATTTTAATGTGGTTGGTTAAAAATCTCCCAACACCAGGTGATAGTCCGACAGGTTTAATTGGAAGCACTAGCTTTCGGAGCGTCGCTCCTTCATCAGGTGGTTGTGGAGTACTGCTTCCAATTAAAACCTGTTGGACTATAACCTGGTGGTGTGTGATTTGTAACGTTGTACACTCCAGTCCAACACCGGCATCTCCAAATCATAACTTTACGTGGGCAATGTTTTTCGAAGTGGAGTCTTTAGTCTTAAATCTTTACTGATCGATATGTGTCGAGTGTGTAAACCTCAAATTGTTTGATTTCCTTAAGTTTCTTGTTCAGATGGGTGTTCTACACAGTGTGGAAAAAATAGAACGTACCTTTTCAAATCAAAAGTTGCAAGTTATTCTATGAAAAATCAATAGAGTTGGTAATTGTAAGGATGGCAGGGCTATGTGCTGCATGATGCTTTTTAGGCTTGTACCCTGGTGCAGGCTGTTTCTCACTGAAGTAATGCTGTGTACTTAAATCAAGTCTCCTGGCCGAGGTGTCTTGCATTGTGCTGTGATGCAACTTCTCATTTCAGGAAAGATGCGACTTGTATATTTTGCAGGGAATTTTTTTTTAAGGTGTCTGATCATTTGCATTTTAAATGGAGGCGCAAGGAGCAGTGGTGACTGCACTGGACCTCCTGAATGTCACTGTAAATGTGAATCTAGATCTTTTTTACTTTTGGGGGTGGGTGGGTAGGCGAATTCACAATTTTGGATTTAGTGGTGATTTATTCCAGTTAATTTTTTTTTGTTCTGGATTGTCTTTGCGTATTTCAGTCTGCGGTATCATACTCTTATGTCAACCATAGTCAGTTTGGGAATTAATTTCTTTTAATTTATTGCTGTGTTTTTGGAATAAACACAACTTGTTGAAATGTGTTCTATTATTTCTGCATAAAGTTATTACTGTAGCCTTTTGCAATGGCTAATGACAAGAAAATTGTTGAGCACTTCATGTATTGAAAGAAAGGGGGAAATCATTGTTGGATTTTGTTCTTTCTCTGTGTGAACATTTCTTGACTTTTCCAGGCAAGTTGCTAATATTAGAACAATATTTATTTATTCATTCATCACAGAGCAAGTGTTTTCTTTCCTGCTCAAGGGAACATTTTTTCATTTGTATTAGTGCTGAGAATTGAGCAACCTCTGTCAGTCTTTATGTTGGTTAAAATATGAATGAGCGACAGGTTACAATGGCATCATCCTAATCGTAAATTTGTTTAGAAAATGCACAATTGATGGTTCTGCAGGCATGGGAATGAGTCTCTTTGGAAATGGGTCTAAGCTCCAAGAGAATAGAAAGCGATCGGCTTTGACCTCTTAAATCAAATAGAGAAGAACAATCAAAGACAGTATTGCGTCCATCCATAGTTAGTTTCGCATCTGCCAACCGCTCTGGTAAATCAAATGCCAACCACCCTGCATCGTTAAAGTGGAGTCAGAACAAATAAATTTGCAGGTCCCACCAAAGGTGGTGTCTCCCGATTAGCAGTGAATGTGGGTCAGAGATTCACTGTTGTTTTAAGAGTCTTATCTGTAGCCTGCATGCTTTTATGTTCCACATCTCTCCTGGAGCCTCACTGTGCTGTCCCTGCAAAGTAAACATTGGCTACCATCCTTTCCACTTGATAACAGCTTGCAATGAGAGGTATCGTTGTGGTTATTAGCCGATGTCATGCTATTGGTCAGGATGTATTCTTTTTCAATTGCTGTCCCTGCCACCCTCATGCAGACCAGAACTGACCACATTTCTTTCACGTGATAATTGAGAAGGACAATGTCAGAATTACAGAAGGGGGTTTTCCTTTTAATACAAATTTCATGGGGGTTTCAGTGCTATTCGCAATAGAATTTTGTACCCCATTTCTTTTCCATAATCTGTATAATTTGTCAGCTACTGTCCTAGTTCTCTAATAGTCAAGTCTTGGAAAAAGTAGCATCAAGTGAGAAAGGTTGGTAATGACAGTAATTTTGATGTTTGTGAAATCTTTCTGCGTGTCAACTACAATTGGCAACTACAAACACAAGTGTTGCGATTTTAAAATAATGAACCTTTGCACTGAATGCTGCTCCTGCTGTGTAGAACTGTGAACAAGTGCAACAGCACAAGAGTTTATAATGGAATTATCAATGGCAGTTTAGTTCTGTAAGATGCACAGGAGTGCAGTAAACCTGAAAATAAAGGTCTCCACAAAATGCCTTTTTGTTTTCTCTTTAACATGTTGTCATTTGTCTACATCAACATTAACAAAGTGTGTTAAAGAACATTAACAATTAACTCTACAGTATTGCAAGTCTTCCATGACGTGTTTAAACTGATAACTTAGTGCAATCTTCATCATTGTCATCTTCCCTGTGTGAGTTGCTTGTCTTGTCTTGCTGCACGTGAAATTTACCTCCGGTGTAGAAGTTAAGTGTGGCAGTGTCCGGTGAGCAGGAGTGTCCATGTTTCAAGCATAAGCTCTTCATCAGGAATGTGGGTGGTGGGGCAAGGGAGCTGCAAGATAAACGAGAGGAGGGAGGTAGCTGAGAAGGTGATAGGTAGAAGGTGATAGGTCAGAGCAGAGGGGAGAGGGGGTAAGTGGGAAGGAAGATGGACAGGTTGGACAGATCAAGAGGGTGGTGCCGAGTTGCAGGGCTGGATCTGGGATGGGAGTGCAGGGAAGATGAGGAAACTGGTGATCCCATGTGATTGGAGGGGACCAAGGTGGAAGATGAGGTGTTCTTCCTCCAGGTGGCTAGAATCTATCGATAGAGGAGGCCCAGGACTTGCATGTCTTTGGCGGAGTGGGAGGGGGAATTAGTGTTCGCTCCCGGGGCGGTGGGGTTGTTTGGTGCATGTGTCCAGGAGATGTTCTCTGAAAAGTTCCACAAGTGGGCGTCCTGTCTCCTCTACGTTATGCTTGAAACGTTGAGTCTCCTGCTCCTCGGATGCGACCTGACTGGCTGTGTTTTTCCAGCACCACACTTTTTGACTCTGATCTTCAGCATCTGCAGTCCTCACTTTCTCCTCGAAGTTGAGCATGCTGTCTACACTCTGGGAATTCTAAGACACCATAAAAGAGTAGCCTGTCAAATCTGGCAATCTTACAATATTGAACAAGGTCACAATTTCCTACTGACTCTTGGTGTGTATTGATTGGTCGTGTCTTGATAGGTCAGGGTACTAATATGGTTCTGTGGTTTGTTTCCTTTTGAACAAATAGATGATTTGTGGCAATTGATCAACTGAGAGCTATTGCCATAAAATGTATCAAGAAATATCCCAGACAGTTGGCTGGGTACATGTATGAATTACTGGCCATCTTGTGTTAGGTATCACTGCCTTCAGTCTAAATGGAGCCACAAGCAAAGTGAGGAAGGTGTCTTTGAGAGTGATATTATGGAACACCTTCCTGTAACCTGGTCATTGATGCTCAGTTTGGGTTCCACTAGGGCCACTCAGCAACAGCTGAAGTCCCCACTTTAGTTCAAGAGCTGCGTTTCTGAGGTGAACGTTGACCAGCTTTGGCCAAATGTGGTACCAAGGAACCACAATAACCCTGAAGTTGGTGACAGTCATGGGGAAAGCTCTCCATTAGTTGGAGTCATATCTAGGATGGAAGAACAAGGTTCTCATTATTGAAGGTCAGCCTCCTGGTCCCAGAATATTAATGGAGTTACTCAGCAGTGTCCTGGGGTTCATCGTGCTTCATCCACGACCTTCTGCCATGAAGCCAAAGGTGAGGATGTTTGTGGATTGCACAGCGCTCATCCCTATTCAGAATTCCTCTAATACTCAAATACCAGTACTTGAAAACATTCAGTCCTGAATTGACAGTGACCGGTAACACATGGGTAAAGTAACAACCAGGCAATGAGCAACACCAATGAGAGAATCTCGTGTTGCCCTTTGACATACACTAGTATCTTTATCACAGGACTCCCCCACTATCAATTAGCTGGAGGGTTACCATTGACCAGAAACTGAACTGGACCATAAATAATCTCTGGCTGCAAGAGCAAGTCAGAGACTAGGAATATCATGGGTGAGTAACTCATCCTCCTGACTCCCTACACCCTGTCCACCATTTACAAGGCACCATTCAGGAGTGTTAAGGAATACTCCCCAGTTGGCTGGAAGGGTGCAGCTCCAATAACACTCGAGAAGCTTGACATTATCCAGGGTAAAGACACCTACTTGACCAGTCAAGTGCATTGCTGTGAATGTGACCAAGGCCCAGCTGAAGACAAAAGGGTTCATTCCAGAAAGAACATTCTTGTGCATTTAGCTTGTAAGGTAACGGGACACGTTTAGAGAAATCAACAAAGCACATGTAATCTTAGGCTTCACAAGGAGATATTGAGTAGAAGAATCGGGGAAACACGCTAAACTTGTATCCATCTCTGATTAGACCACAACTGGACGGAGTATTTAACTGAGACCTGAGGACTGAGTATGAAGACCTGCCTCTTGTGAAGAAAGTTAAGGGTAAGATATTGATAGAAAAGTCGCAATATTTTGGAGGTTTCTGGCAGTGAAGATTGGGAAAAGTTTTCAAAATCAGCCATGATTTGCTTTGCAAAACAAAAGGAATTAGAATGCGAGCATGCTAGAAAGAAAAATAAAAGCAGGCATAGGTCCGACAAATATTTCCAAGTGAAAACAGCAAAGCCAGAGGCTGTGGAATTAATGGTTCGAAATGAGAAAATGGCAGTGTGTTTCAGCACTTACTTTATATCTGTCCTCATGAAGGTACTAAAGGCATCTGTAGAAAACCAGCAATAGGGGAAGTGTAAACACAATCGCTATCACTATAGTAAAGGTACAAGAAAAACAAATGGGAATAAACGTTTGCAAGCCCTTGGCCTTAATGCTCTGCAGATGAAAGGAAGTGATTGCAGAGATAGTCGGTTGTGAATTCTACATAGGTCTCAGAGGGTCGGAAAGCTGCCAATCTATACACAATACTCAAGAAAGGATGAAGACAGCAAGGAGGCAACTTCAGGCCAGTTAATTTCTGTTATTGGGAGCATGCTCACATCTTTTATTAAGGTTTAGCATTTTAATGTTTAAAAAATCTGAATTCAATCAGGACATTTGGGGTAGCACAGTGGCTCAGTAGATAGTACTGCTGCCTCACAGCGCTAGAGACCTGGGTTCAATTCTAGCCTCTGGTGACTGTATGGAGTTGGCACCTTCTCCCCGTGTCTGCGTGGGTTGGTGGAGCTGTGGGTAGTGTGGAGGACTGTTGTAGGTGGCAACAGGACATTGACAGGATGCAGAGCGGGGCTGAGAAATGGCAGATGGAGTTCAACCTGGAAAAGTGTGAAATCATTCACTTGAAAGGTTGAATTTGAATGCAGAATACAGGGTTAAAGGCGGTATTCTTGGCAGTGTGGAGGAACAGAGGGACCTTGGGGTCCATGTCCACCGATCCCTCAAAGTTGTCACCCAAGTTGATAGAGTTGGTAAGAAGGCATATGGTGTACTGACTTTCATTTGCAGGGGATTGAGTTTAAGAGCCACAAGGTTATGAAGCAGCTCTATAGAGTCCTGGTTCGACCACACTTGGAATATTGTGTTCAGTTCTGGTCACCTCATTATTGGAAGGATGTGGAAGCTTTAGAGAGGGTGCAGAGGAGATTTACCAGCACTGGAGGGCATATCTTATGAAGAAAGTTTGAGGGAGTTAGGACTTGTCTTATTGGAACGAAGAAGGATGAGTGGGGACTTGATATTAAGAAGCATAGATAGAGTGGAAGCCAGAGACTTTTCCCCAGGGCAGAAATGGCTTAGCACAAGGAGGCATAATTTTAAGGAGCTTGGAGGAAGGTATGGGGGAAGATATCAGAAGTTGGTGCTTAATGCAGAGAGTGGTGGGTGTGTGGAATCCACCGCCAGCGGTGGTCATAGAGTCAGAGACATTAGGGACATTTAAATGATTCTTCGATAGGCACATGGCTGATAGTAAAATGAAGGGTATGTAGGTTAGTTTGATCTTAGAGTAGGAGAAAAGGTTGGCCTAATATCAAGGGCCGAATGGCCTGTACTGTGCTGTGCTATACTGTTCTGTGTTCTATGTCGAGAGTGTGTTGCTGGAAAAGCACAATAGGTCAGGCAGTATCAAGGAGCAGGAGAATCGATGTTTTGGGCAAAAGCCCTTCATCAGGAATGAGGCTGTGAGCCAATTGGGGGGGGGGGGGGGGGGGGGGTGGGGGTGGGGGTGGGGGTGGCTGAGAGTGTCATAGGTAGATGGAGGTCGGGGTAAAGGTGATAGGTCAGAGAGGAGGGTGGAGCAGATAGGTGGGAAGGAAGATTGATAGGTCATGAGGGCAGTGCTGAGTTGGAGGGTTGGATCTGGGATAAGGTGGGGGGAGGCCAAATGAGGAAACTGGTGAAATCCACATTGAGCCCGTGTGGTTAGAGGGTCTGAAGGCGGAAGGTGAGGTGTTCCTCCTCCAGGCATGGGGTGGTAAGGGTTTGGTGATGGAGGAGACCCAGGGCCTGCTCCCCAAGGACATACAAGTCTTGGGCCTCCTCCATCGCCAAATGCTAACGACCCCACACCTGGAGGAAAAATGCCTCATCTTCCGCCTCGGGACCCTCCAACCGCACGGGCACACTCAGCTACCTTCCTCCTAGCCCCACCCCCTTCGCTCATAAGCCTCCTTCCTGATGAAAGACTTTTACCCGACCCGTTGATTCTCCTGCTCCTCGGATGCTACCTAACCCGTTGTGCTTTCTCAGCACCACACACTCTAATCTGATCTCCAGCATCTGCAATCCTCCCTTTCTCCCTGTCCGGTGCACTGTCTACAAGGTGCACTGCAGGAGTTGAACATTTGGCAGCATTTTCCAAACCCAAAACCACTAGCATCTAGGAAGACGGGGCAGCAGATACATGGGAACACCAAAGCCATCAACTTCCCCTCCCAACCAATTACCGTGTGCGTCCTGAGCCTACTCCAGTGTTCCAATAAAGCTTAACTCCAGCTGGAGGAATAACACCTCATTAATTGCCTTGCCACCTTACAGCCTTTAGGACTTAATCTTGAGATCAAAAGTTTGACAGTACTTCTAATTTGACTACAGCTTCCCCCTCTACACCACCTCCCAAACCTCCCCAGATGTGTCCTGAGGACTTTGCCGGCAGCAGAGGAGACACGTTCTCTTCCCCCCTCACATTTTCATCTACCTTTATTTTATAGCTGAATCCTTCCTTTACCACCAGTAGTACTCACCTTGTCTTTCGTTCTCATTGCTCTCCCAATCTGTTCCATGTACTCCCACTCCTCTGTTCAACCACTTCCAGTTCTGAAAGTGTTGCATTAGATTCAAATAGTTAACTCGTGCTCTCTCTCTACAGCTGCTGCTAGATTTGCTGAGTTTCTTTAGCATTCTCTGTTTTTGTTTCCCAGATTACCAGTCCACTGTCATTACCACTCTAATCCCTGTCCTGACTGAATAGGGATGACTGTGTTGATAATCTAGTCCCACTGTTACTGATGGTTGGCTGATCAGCTGGACCTAGGTCTTTTCATGTTAGAATTCTTCCTTCAGGCTCTTCAAGTGTGGGCTTTTCCAGGAAGAAGATTGGGGGGGTGGTGGTGGGAGGAGGATGGAGGGGTCGGGGTGGCTGGATGGTTCAGATAGCGGGTCACACGGGACAAAGCCAATGGGGGTTGAGGATGGGATGGAAGGGGTGAAGGTGGTGAGAATGTGATGGTGGAGGGGCAGTAGGGGTTGCTTTGGGAGGGAGAGGGGCGGGGGAAAAAAAAGTGGAGGTGTGAGAGTGTGATGGGCAGAGGGAGAAAAGGGGTGTGAGGATGAGGAGGGTAAAAGGTGGGATTTGGGAGTGGTGGGTTCTGGATCTCTTCCCCGCTGCAGCGTCCCTTCGCTGTGACTGAGAGTGTGGAAGCCTGTGCTGACCCTGGCAACTAACCTGTGCCTAAACTCAGCAGGCCAGCTGGGTCCAGGTGTGCTGAGGTGTGTGCACCAGCTTTCTGCAAGTGTGGTCAGAAATAAGGTGTGAACATCCGGGGGTGGGGGATAGGGAGGGAAGGCTGGGGGAGGACCCAGCACTGGCTGGAGGGCAAGGTATAGAAAACATTGGAGAATCTTGGGGGTTGGGGGCGGGGGGAACGTCTATGAGAAAGTAGCTCCTTCACATGACCGTTGCAATCCGGGGTCACTGTAAGATGAGAAGTCACAGGAGACAAGTTGGTGTTGTTGCCATGTGTCCCTTGTTTTGAAGAGCTGCAGGCTGTGCCTGACTGGGGACACATGCAGTTTGCAACCTGATAGAGTGCAGTGACCAGCCAACTCAGTGACTGTGCGTCAACAGGAATCCCAGAGAGTCTCCCCGGAGACAACCAGGAGAGAGAGAGAGAGAGAGAGAACAGGCTCGGACTGCTCCTTGGGCTCTGTCTCTCTCTCTCTGCCTCTGTGTGTGTGTGTGTGACACCTCTCCTTGCCTCAGGCTAAACCCTTTCCTCCAGGTTTCTGCACTTGACCCCAGGACCAGCTGAGAGAGAGAGAGGGAGAGAAGGAAGTTGTGGGCGCCATGCAAATGGAGGTGTTGGAGAGCGCCAAGCCTGTGAGGGGGAGATGGCGGAGGTGGTGTTTGAAAGGGCTCCTGCTGCTGTTTGGAACAGCCACCCTGGTGCTGAGTATTGTCCTGGCTCTCGGTAAGTGGGGACAGAGCGGGGGGGGGGGAACCTCTCACCCCGGCTGTTCCTGCCCCACCGAGGGCACCGCCGGGCACTCACACACCGGAGGCTCCTCTGCACAGCAGGCGGGCAGCACGCAAGGACGCCGTTCAGCCCCTTTGCCCGTGCTGGCCCTCTCCTGCCCACCCCACTCAATCTTTTCCGTTTCAGGGAACTTTCCAGTGGAACTTTGCAAAGACTCGAGTGAACCTCCCCCCCCCCCCCCCCACACACTCTCTCAGACAGTACACCCCAGACCCTAACCCCTCGAGTGAACCTCCCTCCCCCCACACTCTCAGTACACCCCAGACCCTAACCCCTCGAGTGAACCTCCCTCCCCCCCACACTCTCAGACAGTACACCCCAGACCCTAACCCCTCGAGTGAACCCCCCCCCCCACACTCTCAGACAGTACACCCCAGACCCTAACCCCTCGAGTGAACCCCCCCCCCCCCCCCACACTCTCAGACAGTACATCCCCGACCCTAACCCCTCGAGTGAACCTCCCCCCCCCCCCCCACACACTCAGACAGTACACCCCAGACCCTAACCCCTCGAGTGAACCTCCCTCCCCCCACACTCCCAGACAGTACATCCCCGACCCTAACCCCTCGAGTGAACCTCCCTCCCCCCACACTCTCAGACAGTACACCCCAGACCCTAACCCCTCGAGTGAACCTCCCTCCCCCCACACTCTCAGACAGTACACCCCAGACCCTAACCCCTCGAGTGAACCTCCCTCCCCCCACACTCTCAGACAGTACATCCCAGAGCCTAACCCCTCGAGTGAACCTGCCTCTCCCCACACTCACAGACAGTACATCCCAGAGCCTAACCCCTCGAGTGAACCTCCCTCTCCCCACACTCACAGACAGTACATCCCAGAGCCTAACCCCTCGAGTGAACCTCTCGCCCCCCCCCCCCCACACACACTCAGACAGTACACTCCAGACCCTAACCCCTCGAGTGAACCTCCCTCCCCCCACACTCTCAGACAGTACATCCCCGACCCTAACCCCTCGTGTGAACCCCCCTCCCCCACACTCTCAGATAGTACACCCCAGACCCTAACCCCTCATGTGAACCCCCCTCCCCCCACACTCTCAGATAGTACACCCCAGACCCTAACCCCTCGAGTGAACCCCCCTCCCCCCACACACACACTCTCAGACAGTACATCCCAGACCCTAACCCCTCGAGTGAACCTCCCTCCCCCCACACTCTCAGACAGTACACCCCAGACCCTAACCCCTCGAGTGAACCTCCCTCCCCCCACACTCTCAGACAGTACACCCCAGACCCTAACCCCTCGAGTGAACCTCTCTCCCCCCACACTCTCAGACAGTACACCCCAGAACCTAACCCCTCGAGTGAACCTCCCTCCCCCACACTCTCAGACAGTACACCCCAGACCCTAACCCCTCGAGTGAACCCCCCTCCCCCACACTCTCAGACAGTACATCCCAGACCCTAACCCCTCGAGTGAACCTCCCTCCCCCCACACTCTCAGACAGTACACCCCAGACCCTAACCCCTCGAGTGAACCTCCCTCCCCCCACACACACTCTCAGACAGTACACCCCAGACCCTAACCCCTCGAGTGAACCTCCCTCCCCCCACACACACACTCTCAGACAGTACACCCCAGACCCTAACCCCTCGAGTGAACCCCCCTCCCCCCACACACACACTCTCAGACAGTACACCCCAGACCCTAACCCCTCGAGTGAACCTCCCTCCCCCACACTCTCAGACAGGACATCCCCGACCCTAACCCCCTCGAGTGAACCTCCCTCCCCCACACTCTCAGACAGGACATCCCAGACCCTAACCCCTCGAGTGAACCTTCCCCACACTCTCAGACAGTACATCCCAGACCCTAACCCCTCGAGTGAACCTCCCTCCCCCCACACTCTCAGACAGGACATCCCCGACCCTAACCCCCTCGAGTGAACCTCCTTCTCCACACACTCTCAGACAGTACATCCCAGACCCTAACCCCTCGAGTGAACCTCCCTCCCCCCACACTCTCAGACAGTACATCCCAGACCCTAACCCCTCGAGTGAACCTCCTTCCCCCCACACTCTCAGACAGTACACCCCAGACCCTAACCCCTCGAGTGAACCTCCCTCCCCCCACACTCTCAGACAGTACACTCCAGACCCTAACCCCTCGAGTGAACCTCCCTCCCCCCACACTCTCAGACAGTACACCCCAGACCCTAACCCCTCGAGTGAACCTCCCTCCTCCCACACTCTCAGACAGTACACCCCAGACCCTAACCCCTCGAGTGAACCTCCCTCCCCCCCACACTCTCAGACAGTACACCCCAGACCCTAACCCCTCACGGGTGCACAAAGAGCTTTTCCGTCATTTCTTCGTTGATTATCACCTGAATGTCTGTCTACTGATTAACTCCATCCCTTGATCAAACAACATCTCAGCTTTCCCTGGCAAGAAACAGTCCTGACTCCTCTGATCTGTCCATTTAGCTGGAGTTCCATGGGAGGGAACCATCCTATTGACATGTTTTCTCCGCCCTTTCCCTATGGTGCAGCACCCAAAGCTCAACACAACTCTCCAGTGAGACTGATACAATGCTTCCCACAGGCTCACCCCAGCTCTCTGGCTTCAATACATGTGCTAAACGAAACCCTAGAGTTGTCTTCTTCATTTCTTAACCACCCCGGCAACTTCTATGCGCACATTTTTGGAAATCTCTCTGCTCCTGCCCCCCTCCTCTCCAGTCTCCTGTTTATTTTATATAGCCCCTTCACCATTCTCCTGAACAAGTTCATGCCCCTTGTGATTTTCCGCATTTAATTTTATCCGCCCATTTCCCCCACTCTGTCCGTGAACTTCTTAAAAGGATTAGTTTCCCTACAGTGTGTAAACAGGCCCTTCGCCCAACAACTCCACACCGACCCACTGAAGGGTAACCCACCCAGACCCATTCCCTTACCCTGACTAATGCACCGAACACTATGGGTAATTTAGCATGGCCCCGACCTGCCCCATCTTTGGACTGTGGGAGGAAGCTGGAGCACCCGGAGGAAACCCACGCAGACACAGGAGAATGTGCAAACTCCACACAGAGAGTCACCTGAGGCGGGGATTGAACCTGGACCCTGGTGCTGTGTGGCAGCAGTGCTAACCACTGAGCCACCGTGCCACCCTAAAGTTCTGGAGTTCTGCATTATCCAGATCTCCCTTGGTAGATTCATCGGTTGAGGGCGTTGCTGGTGAAACCAGGCCTTTGGTTTGTGTGTTGACATAGCTTTGAACTGTGGAGACCACTTCCGTCAGACACATTGTTGTGGGTCTGGAGTGTCATGTAGGTTGGGCCGGGTAAGGCTGGCTGATTTCCTTTCTGTAAAGAACATGAAGTGAATCATTTGGGTTTTAGGATTATATGGCTACCATTTAACTCTTGCTTCATTGAGAGATTTTATTGACTTGAAATATCGCCAACTGTTATGACACTAGTGATGGCGGGGGGGGGGGGGGGGTGCTGTCTGTGGACATACAGTCATTGAGGGTCAGTGCTGAGGGAGTGCCGCACTGTCGGAGGGTCAGTGCTGAGGAGTGCCGCACTGTCGGAGGGTCAGTGCTGAGGTAGTGCCACACTGTGGGAGGGTCAGTGCTGAGGGAGTGCCGCACTGTCGGAGGGTCCAGTGCTGAGGTAGTGCCACACTGTCGGAGGGTCAGTGCTGAGGGAGTGCCGCACTGTCGGAGGGTTGGTGCTGAGGGAGTGCCGCACTGTCGGAGGGTCGGTGCTGAGGGAGTGCCGCACTGTCAGAGGGTCAGTGCTGAGGGAGTGCCGCGACGTCAGGGGGTCAGTGCTGAGGGTGTGCCGCACTGTCGGAGGGTCAGTGCTGAGGGAGTGCCGCACTGTCGGAGGGTCAGTGCTGAGGGAGTGCCGCGACGTCAGGGGGGTCAGTGCTGAGGGTGTGCCGCACTGTCGGAGGGGTCAGTGCTGAGGGAGTGCCGCACTGTCGGAGGGTCAGTGCTGAGGTAGTGCCACACTGTGGGAGGGTTCAGTGCTGAGGGAGTGCCGCACTGTCGGAGGGTCAGTGCTGAGGTAGTGCCACACTGTGGGAGGGTCAGTGCTGAGGGAGTGCCGCACTGTCGGAGGGTCAGTGCTGAGGTAGTGCCACACTGTGGGAGGGTCAGAGCTGAGGGAGTGCCGCACTGTTGGCTGGTCAGTGCTGAGGGAGTGCCGCACTGTCGGAGGGTCAGTGCTGAGGGAGAGCCGCACTGTCGGAGGGGTCGGTGCTGAGGGAGTGCCGTACCTGTCGGGGGGTCAGTGCTGAGGGAGTGCCGCACTGTCGGGGGGTCGGTGCTGAGGCAGTGCCGCACTGTCGGAGGGTCGGTGCTGAGGGAGTGCCGTACTGTCGGGGGGTCAGTGCTGAGGGAGTGCCGCATTGTCGGAGGGGTCGGTGCTGAGGGAGTGCCGCACTGTCGGAGTGTCAGTGCTGAGGGAGTGCCGCACTGTCGGAGGGTCGGTGCTGAGGGAGGTGCCGCACTGTCGGAGGGTCAGTGCTGAGGTAGTGCCACACTGTGGGAGGGTCAGTGCTGAGGGGAGTGCCGCACTGTCGGAGGGTCGGTGCTGAGGGAGTGCCGCACTGTCGGAGGG
Organism: Chiloscyllium punctatum; assembly: GCF_047496795.1. Classification (NCBI taxonomy): domain Eukaryota; kingdom Metazoa; phylum Chordata; class Chondrichthyes; order Orectolobiformes; family Hemiscylliidae; genus Chiloscyllium; species Chiloscyllium punctatum. The sequence goes on from NC_092753.1 coordinate 17,005,805, forward strand.
TCGGTGCTGAGGGAGTGCCGCACTGTCAGAGGGTCAGTGCTGAGGTAGTGCCGCGACGTCAGGGGGTCAGTGCTGAGGAAGTGCCGCACTGTCAGGGTCAGTGCTGAGGTAGTGCCGCGACGTCAGGGGGTCAGTGCTGAGGGTGTGCCGCACTGTCGGAGGGTCAGTGCTGAGGGAGTGCCGCACTGTCGGAGGGTCAGTGCTGAGGGAGTGGGCACTGTCGGAGGGTCAGTGCTGAGGGAGTGCCGCACTGTCGGAGGGTCAGTGCTGAGGGAGTGCCGCGACGTCAGGGGGTCAGTGCTGAGGGTGTGCCGCACTGTCGGAGGGTCAGTGCTGTGGGAGTGCCGCACTGTGGGAGGGTCAGTGCTGAGCGAGTGCCGCACTGTGGGAGGGTCAGTGCTGAGCGAGTGCCGCACTGTGGGAGGGTCAGTGCTGAGCGAGTGCCGCACTGTGGGAGGGTCAGTGCTGAGGGAGTGCCGCACTGTCGGAGGGTCAGTGCTGAGGGAGTGCCGCACTGTTGGCTGGTCAGTGCTGAGGGGAGTGCCGCACTGTCGGGAGGGTCAGTGCTGAGGGAGAGCCGCACTGTCGGAGGGTCAGTGCTGAGGGAGGTCCGCACTGTCGGAGGGTCAGTGCTGAGGGAGTGCCGCACTGTCGGAGGGTCAGTGCTGAGGCAGTGGGCACTGTCGGAGGGTTAGTGCTGAGCGAGTGCCGCACTGTCGGAGGGTCAGTGCTGAGCGAGTGCCGCACTGTGGGAGGGTCAGTGCTGAGGGAATGCCGCACTGTTGACCGGTCAGTGCTGTGGAGTGGGCACTATCGGAGGGTCAGTGCTGAGGGAATACTGCACTGTCGGAGGGTCAGTGCTGAGGGAGTGGGTACTGTCGGAGTGTCAGTGCTGAGGGTGCGCCGCGATGTCGGAGGGTCAGTGCTGAGGGAGTGCCGCATTGTCGGAGGGTCAGTGCTGAGGGAGTGGGCACTGTCGGAGGGTCAGTGCTGAGGGAGTGCCGCACTGTCGGAGGGTCAGTGCTGAGCGAGTGCCGCACTGTGGAGGGTCAGTGCTGAGGGAGTGCCGCACTGTTGGCCGGTCAGTGCTGTGGGAGTGGGCACTATCGGAGGGTCAGTGCTGAGGGAATACTGCACTGTCGGAGGGTCAGTGCTGAGGGAGTGGGTACTGTCGGAGCGTCAGTGCTGAGGGTGCGCCGCGATGTCGGAGGGTCAGTGCTGAGGGAGTGCCGCATTGTCGGAGGGTCAGCGCTGAGGGAGTGCCGCACTGTCGGAGGGTCGGTGCTGAGGGAGTGCCGCACTGTCGGAGGGTCGGTGCTGAGGGAGTGCCGCACTGTCGGGGGTTCGGTGCTGAGGGAGTGCCGCACTGTCGGGGGGGTCGGTGCTGAGGGAGTGCCGCACTGTCGGGGGGTCGGTGCTGAGGGAGTGCCGCACTGTCGGAGGGTCGGTGCTGAGGGAGTGCCGTACTGTCGGGGGGTCAGTGCTGAGGGAGGGCCGCACTGTTGGGGGGTCAGTGCTGAGGGAGGGCCGCACTGTCGGGGGGTCAGTGCTGAGGGAGGGCCGCATTGTCGGGGGGTCAGTTGTGAGGGAGTGCCGCACTGTCGGGGGGTCAGAGCTGAGGGAGGGCCGCACTGTTGGGGGGTCAGTGCTGAGGGAGGGCCGCACTGTCGGGGGGTCAGTGCTGAGGGAGGCCCGCACTGTCAGAGGGTCAGAGCTGAGGGAGGGCTGCACTGTTGGAGGGTCAGTGCTGAGGGGAGTGCCGCACTGTCGGGGGGTCAGTGCTGAGGGAATACCGCACTGTCGGAGGGTCAGAGCTGAGGGAGGGCCGCACTGTCGGGGGGGTCAGTGCTGAGGGAGGGCCGCACTGTCGGGGGGTCAGTGCTGAGGGAGTGCCGCACTGTCGGAGGGTCAGAGCTGAGGGAGGCCCGCACTGTCGGAGGGTCAGTGCTGAGGGAGGTCTGCACTGTCGGAGGATCAGTGCTGAGGGAGTGGGCACTGTCGGAGGGTCAGTGCTGAGGGAGGGCTGCACTGTCGGAGGGTCAGTGCTGAGGGAGTGCCGCAGTGTCGGAGGGTCAGGGCTGAGGGAGTGCCGCACTGTCGGAGGGTCAGTGCTGAGGGAGTGCCACACTGTCGGAGGGTCGGTGCTGAGGGAATACCGCACTGTCGGAGGGTCAGTGCTGAGGGAGTGCTGCACTGTCGGAGGGTTAGTGCTGAGCGAGTGCCGCACTGTCGGAGGGTCAGTGCTGAGCGAGTGCCGCACTGTCGGAGGGTCAG